>NC_139021.1:32959239-33106371 GCF_964662115.1 Mustela nivalis
CAAATTCCTTAACAGAACATACAAGATCATCCATAACTGGAACCAACTCTTATCATCCCAGATTCATTTCTTGTTATTCCCTTATGCCTTGTGGATAACGTTCCAATTGCCCTAAAACATGGTACTTACTACTTTAGTAACTTTGCTCACAGATTTCTTTAGAATTCCACTGACATCCTATCTTAGCTCTATATAAATCTAAATAATTCCAATTCCTCTTTTAAGATATAGCCTAGTTATCTTTATGACATCTTTACATGAAAGTCCACCATCGTGCTGATTTCTCAGTATGCTGTGGATAGCTTTAAGTTGAGATAAATACTAGAGGGAAAAAAGTAAGGTATGAGGGTAAATTTTTAAAGATAAAATGTATATTTCAGAAAATAAAGGCTATATCTTAATAAATGGATATTAATAAAAGGTAACATGGTATCTATTCTAAATACGTTTGCTTAAATGTTGACTATGTCTAAAAATACACAGTGACTCAGATTTGTACTGGTTAGCATAACCTGGTCAGAAGAAAATGAGTTTTGATTCCTAATATTCGTTGATATTTGTCTCCTGAAATAATATAAAAAGTTTAGCAACCATTATTTAAGCCTCTATTCACCTGTTCCAAAGAGATAGCACTCACAATTTTTCATTTTACAATGTTCACATAGAGATACTCGTGCTTCTGATTCTTCACGGACTGGGAATGCCATGTTTAATTTACTCCATTCGCTCCATTCAGAAAATTGCAGATTTCATATAGTGTAGTGTAGCTGCACTATGGTCTACTTGGAGCTACTAATGTATATTTATCCCCAGAAGGGGAATTTCCAGACCATGACATAAATGTCACCTTGAAATCTGGGCTGGGAAACTGGACACTTAGAGAGTTGGCACCACTTTCTTTTCTTTATTTATTTTTCTTTCTTCTTTTTCTCCCTCTTTCCTCTTTCCCCTCCCTCCTTCCTTCCTTTCTTTCTTTCACAACTCGATGAAGAGGTAACTCTTCCTTTAAGTGTTCAGCTGAATTGGGGAGTTTGGAAAATTTAGTTCAGAACAATTCTGCAAGAGAAAGAGATTGATTCAGATTTGAACTCTGTCAAAGAGGTCAAAGAAGAACAGTATAGCAAGGGAATTGGGGATATTTCTAAGAATGGACTCGACCTCTTGATACATAAGGAAGCCAAGTGGAGACTAGCAGGGAAAGGAAAAGGGGACAAAAATGTGGAGTTCTCTTTTGAGATACAAGAGCTAGGGAGGTAAAAGTAACTCGATGAAAAAATAATATGTATTTATTTTATATTTATTTATAGAAAAATAATTTATATAAATACTTATATATCTATATCATGTGTAGTTCTGGTCCAAGAGTGAAGTGTTCAAATTAAGATTTTAGAGGTGTAATAATTTCAAATAATGATAAGATCCAGATATGGCCATGGCAGTGACGGACCAAAGTAGAATTGGGGAATAAAGTTTACTACCTCCACTTTGAGACAGCCAGGGAAGAGAGTGACTGCTGAATAGGTCATCCAGGTGAACATTAACATTACTCTCGTTGATCACAGGAATGATTAGAAGTTAGACTAAAGCCAGGTGCTAAAATCTTCAGTGAATAAAATAGTCTAAACAAGAGGTCACCAGATGATCTCAACATGGAAGGGCTATGCTCAGTTGCATGACATACAAAGGTACAGGGATTAAAGACAAGACACCTAGAACATTATGGTAATAAACATAGGAGAATGGATACCTGATTATACCCTCAATAATCTTAGAATCTCATAGTGGATTGAGGTGAGGGTCAGAAAGACTAAGTACCTCAGAAAGGTACCAGAGTGAAAACAAATGACAAAGTCACTTTTAAAAAAAGCAAAGGAAGGAGACGTTAAACTTGAAAATGAGTATTATGTTAACTACTTCTGTGAAAGAGGCATACAGATTCAATTTTAGTATATGTGCTGCCGAAGCGAGCACGAGGCATACAGATTCAATAGGCAGATTCTACAGATAGATAGAGTAAGTAAAATCATGTATTCTGGCTTTCAGTTTGGGTAGTAGACTCAAGGGTGCCATTTTATCATTATGCTTTGAAATGTGCCCACATTCTTCTTGGTATATCAAACTGATAATGACAAAAGATAGCATTTTTAAAGGCTAAAGAATTTTATTCTTACAAAATCCACCCAGTTTGTCTGGGAGTAGGTACACAGTAGTCTCACACACTAGAATCAGGCAATTGATGGCAAATCTTACGGTAAGACACTTGATTACTTGCCTTCTAAAACTGATTTTCTTAACTGAGTCTTACTTTAAAATAAACCTTAATGATAGTGTATTTCCTGACCACAAAATAAATCATAGCATAAAAGGCAATTCAGAAATATAATCTCGCAAAATAGGCCAGCTAGGCTAGGGTTCAGAATTTGAATAAGTACATGAAATTGATAATCAACCGAGAGCTAATTAAGAACCGATTCTAGCATGTTGGCTCATTGAAAAAATAAATATGAAGCAATCTACTTATTGTAACTAAGATGAGTAGAATATAAAAAAAGAACTAATGCGGTGCAAGATTTTAACTTACATTTAAATGAAGATACACCAGCGTAATTAGAATTAAGCCTATAATCAGTAATGTCTCATTCATGTGGCCTACTTTAAGAAAGGTCGTGGTCAATTATAGGGACAGTTACAGAACTACTTCCTTACATTTTTGTAAGATAATTGTATAATTGCTGCAAACCCAAAATAGAATGTAATATATAGCAAAAGTAAAAATTAAAAAAGAATTATTTAGTATCAAAACAAAATAACAGAAGTGAGATTGAGAAGATGCAAAAGACAATAAAATACAGCAATAATCACTACCTGTAATAAACTGGAAGGCACTAAATTTCAATTATATTTACTTAAAGACATCACAAAACTTACATCTTCAGCAATCTATTGTTGGTATTATCTCTTATGTTTCCTTCTACGTTATCTACACGAATTTGATCCTTAGGAATTTACCCATTAGTTTCAATTATTTTTTAAACTCTTTTATTAATAACTCTTAATGAATTAAATGAATAGCACAAAAGTGGTCACACATAACCCAGATCACTCTGAAACAACTGAGTACAGCATTATAATTCTTTATCTATACTCCCCGAACCCTCTACCACATTATCCCTGCCATTCTCTTCTCTGCCTGCAGGGCCTCAGAGTATCACAGAACTGACTCAGATCCCTAAAGCTACATAAAGCCTGGAGAAACCAAAAGCTTTTAGAGAAATTGTTTCCTTTCTCTTTCTAGTTCATCCTTCCTTCAGTTAAATGCCAAGTAACTGACACGTCCCTTCAATATAAGGAGAATGGTGTTAAAGTAGAAATGGACAAAGATTTTCCCACAGACTCAATGTTCTCCATGGATCATCTATGACCAATTGGAGTAGATCGCATCCACCTTCGACAAGGTAAACTATAAACTGATCAGTTCAACCTAAGCACTTCCAGGACTGACTCCTCAACAGTAGGGGGGAGGGGGAGGTGGGGAAGCAGATTGTCAAGATATGTAAAAACCAGTGATGTCTAGATACATAATTATGAAGGTGGTCAGTCAAATGCAATTCATTTATTAAAATACTTTTATTCTATCCTTCTAGGTAATCAAGGGTTAACTGTAAAGCCTGGTGAACTAAATTTTTAGAGTCAACAGAGATGATACTAGCTCATTAAAGGGAAGCTAAGTTTTGACATCTTATTACAATTAAAGTCTTTACATATGCTTTATTTTCTATTATTTATATAGTAAGGATAATATTGTTGTATTTCATGAATAATCGTATATGTCTATATCAAAAGCAGAAATAGAAGTGAATTATATCATATCATTAGACAGGCACATGCAATTCTACGAACAGACTTAATTGTAAGAAAAATATACCTGCCATCCCTGTGATGATGTTCAATGTTCTGACTGTATCTGGAGCGAGGTAGAGTAAGAAAATGACTGCAAGCATGGCAGAAACAAGAATATAAATGAGACTCAGGAAAGAAATGAAAAGGTATAGTTTAATTTTAAAAAGTGAAATTCAAAAAAGATAAGCAGATAGTAAGCAAAGCAAATGAAAATCGTTACTAGAAAGCTTGCTCTTTCCTCCCAATGTCCATTGTAATATGGCAGGGCTAAAGGTTAACATAGTCCAAGTATTCCAAAATAAACCCAAGAAAAACATAGCAAATCAAGATTTAAACAAATCATATTTCAAAATAAAATCTTATCGGTTATCACTCAAACATCTCTAGCACCATCTATAAAATGTTATACAAAACAGCGTTGCTTTCCCTTTTGAGGAGGAAAGATGGAAAGAGAAAAATAATAAAATAACAAGAAAGTTTAAAAAGAAAATAATTAAAGAGGTAGTTTCTGATACAGACAGGAGATTTTACAAGATAATTATTTCTTCTTTGATCATGAATAAGTAAAAATTATTAAAGGGCTTAAAATTCCATTTAGTAAGGAATACACTGTCTTGAATTGGTTATTACTTTTATTTATTAGGTTCATTGGATGCTATCCATTTTTCCATCCACTATGTTTAGTACATGATTATTACCTACTGTGGCCTGGGCTGCACTTCATGCCTCATGACTATCACGAACCATCGAAGCAGCACGCTGACCTTTTCACCCACCTCTAGTGGCTCCTCGTCTTCCCACAGCACTAACTGAAACTTTTCTGTTTCCTTCAAACCTTTCATGCCAACACACTTAATTTTGGCAGATGATCATGACGTCTCAGTTTTAAAAAAAGGAAACCAATTTGGAATTCTCTCGACTGTCATATTTCTACCACTAAATCCAGAGTACCTATACTTATATCTTCACTTGTCATTTTCTGTTGCGCCAAAGGAAGAAACTCCTCTACTTGTAATCCTAATTTTCCACATGACCTTCCTTCCTTCCTTATTATCTCATCATGCCTTCCATTCCGGACGGCACTTAATCCTAAAAATAAACCCTTCACTAACCTCGCCTTCCTCTCAAGCCCTTGCCTCTCTCTGACTTTCCTTTCATGGTACAACATCTTAGCCATACCTACAATTCTCGCCACCACGTCCTCACTTCTCATTTAAGCTTGAAGTTCGCTGTATATAATGTGACTTTCAGCCTCTACCATTTTCTGGAAGCTAGCCTGTGAATGCTACCTGTGAAATCCTGAAAAATCCTTTAACTTCTTGATCTTCATCATATTACCCTTCTCTATGGAGCTACACATTGATTTTCAACCTCTGTTTCTTGACACTCTCTCTTCTCTTGGTTTTTGAAACATGATTCTCTCAAGCCATTAATAATAGTATTTACGTAACGCTTGATGAGGTGAGGAGTACTCTATTAAAGCTTTGTCTACTTTATCTCATTTATTTCTCATAACAACTTTTTGAGGTAGGTTCTAGTGTTGCCATGGACAGAAAAACTGAGGCTGTGAGGGTCATGTAGGGAGTAGCTGGACTGGGTTTCAAACTCAGGGCTTCCTTAATCCAAAATCCAGGCTCTTAACATTGACACATACAGCCTGGTTCCCCACCCATCTAACTGCTTCTTGACCCATTTCATTTGCTGGAGTCTCTTTCTCTTTATTCCTTTAAAGGCAGTGGTTTCCCAGGATGGGTTCTTTAAAGAATATTCCAACACATTCTTTCTGGATTATATCATTTCCTTTATAGTGTGAACTCTCACTTTCTTAAGCTTTCATTTTTCCTTTGGGTTTCACAGCACATTTCCAGCTGCTTCCTGGGCTTTCCACATGGCTGCCTGACTGTCGTGTAGACACTTCAGAAAAAACACATGTTAATTTTGAGGTTTGAGCAAGACACTCGCCTATTTGGACGCCTGGTACTGCATTTGTGAAATGAGGGGGCTGGAGCAAGTAGCTTCCAACTTTCTTTTTGATCAGAAGACCACTGCTTTTGGGGAACAAATTTTTATGTAAAGCCGATCATCAGAAAGCCAATAAAATCAGAATGACTCTGGCTAAAGAGGCAGTAAGAAGACGAGTCCCTATCTATCTGGCGTCATTCCTGACCCACCACAGCAGTCTCTCAGGTTCCTCTTCAGAATCAAGGACCCATGATCTCTCTGATCTCTAAAAGACCCTCTAGTTTCAAATATAATTCTTTAACCTTCCTTCGAAAGTTTATATAATGCTGTAGCGATTCCTCTTTGTGTAATCCCAGTTTTAACGAAAGATTGAAATATTTACATAATGAGCCAAGTTTTACAAGTCTCATAATTTAATTCCTCCACTTTCCTTATTTTCCACCTTTAATTGATTTATACCCCTTGCTAGTTGTTGCTTAAATAACTCAGGTTTATCTCTTTTTTCCTTTTCTCCTGCTACTACCTTCAATCAGATTTACCATGTCTACTGAAATAACCTATTGTCCCCCTTCCTTCTGATCCCTTTCCTGATCCAGTCCACTCTCCACACTGTCTACAAGCAAGACAATTACAAATTATGCTGTTGATCATGCAGGTACTTTGCTTAAAACCCTTAATGGGTTTCACAGATCAAAAACAGGTATGTATTCCTTAAAACGGCATACAAATTAAGTTCTAAACTACTTCAATCTTCATATCCAATTACTTCCCATACTACAACTTTCTTTGTGGGTATGCCAGACCACCTAAGATTCTATAAATATATCTCATACTTTCCTGACTCTGAGACTGTTCATGCTTATCACTCTGCCAAGAACGCCATTATCTTCCTTTTGTCTCCACTTTATTGCCTTTGAAAATTCTTCTCAACCTCTAAAGTCTCACTTCCCTCTGAAGCTTTTTTTCAACTACTCAAGCAAGTAAATTTCTCTCCAATCTATTCCAATAATATTATGCTTGGGCCTGACAGGCTTCCATGCTTTATAATTAGTTGGTATTTTATATGATTAGTTGGTATCTATGAGTTGGTATAATTAGTTGGATCATCTGTTTGTTTAGGCCAGGATAATATCTATTTTAAATGTCTATTTTAAATCTTCATGCTGACACTCTCAGTAAATACATTTTGGATTGAACTAAAAAGTAAAAACAGAATTACACTATTTTCCTGGTGAGCCTACCCTCCAAAGAGAGCAATGGTTCACATAATCAAAGAAACTTCTAGAAATGTAAACAGAACATTACAAACCTATGTAGTATTAAAATAAAAACTAAAACAGTATTCGAAAAAGACATTCCTGGCATTACAAAGAGTAGGAGTAATACCCAACAGTTGTGATGTTAGGATTTATTGCACAGACAAAATAGATCTTCTCTGAAAATTACTTGAGCAATAAAAATATGTAAACTTCAAAACCTATTAAAAGTTCCAAATTCACAGAACATATATATCATCATCAATTTCTATTATTCACCTTGAGGTGTCTTACAGCTAATTTTGTCTCTATAAAGCCAAAGAAAACATTAAGCAAGGATCAACTTTATCAAACATCAGTTTGTTTTATTTCCCTTTTTATGACAAGTTAATTTGGCCCAAGGGGTGCTCACATTTAATGTTATTTCTGGGTATGTCTGTGAGGGGCTGCGGTGTGCTATTAGCATTTGAATCAGTGCACTCAATAGATTGCCTTCCTCAATCTCCTCAATCTGCGTGAGCACCATAGAATCTGGTGAGAGGCTCAACAAAACACAGGTAGGAAAAAGGATGAATTCCTCCCTTTTTCCTGCCTCACTTTAGAGCTGGACATCTCTTATCTCTCTGGCCCTCCAACTGGGGGAATTTATGACACTGGCCACCTTGGTTCTCAAGCCTTCAGACTTGGACTGAATTATACCATCATTTCATGGGCTCCAGCTTGCACAGAGCAGGTAGTTGGCCCTTTTTACCTCAATAATTATGTGAGTCAAATCCTTACTGTCCTATAGTCATGTTATACCTCTTAATCCAATCTGGTCATGATCCCCCTTGAGATTCTGTTGAAAACTATAAAAATACATCGAAGAAAATATAACATAAAATTAACCATTGTTTTGGTAGTAAAATCCACCTAAGAGCCAGAGATGCACCTAAGGTCCTCTGCCACATCCACTTGGTACAACTTAAAAACATTTCATTTACTCTTCTCAATTAAATCATTCTTGCTTTTCTTCAAAAATTAATGGAATTATAAAACCTAAGCAAACCATACTGTCATGAATACACTTCATGACTTAAAAAATTGGGTTAAAAATTGTAATTTATCCAAACTCTTTGAAAATTTTTAAAAATTGAGCAGAGAAGTAATTCATTATAAAAGAAAAACTGAAAAAATTACTAAATTTTAAAAAGTTAAAAAAAGTTACAGTTTCAAAAATAATAATGACAAATTTCACTATTCAAATAATTGAACTGGATTACTGATCTAATTTCTAGACACACTTTGATTCTTATTAAGAAATGTAATCTTTAAAGATAGAACAAAATTATATTTATAATGAATTATCCTTCCATTATATCAGATGAGCCTGAATGTCCCCTTTCAGAAACCACCAAACAAAACAGACTGCTAAAGGAAGAAATATAATAATTCATCCTTAAATAACCTATAGTTTTTGTAAACAAAGTTTCCAACAATCTCAGCTTACTGCAAAACTTTATGCTCTGTGTCTTTAGTATTGTTAATGTTTTGCTACTTTATAGTTCCTAAAATATATGATTTAACTATGTTAAAACATACTCCTGAAATATAATAAAATGTATTATTTTTGTAAAGTGAATTTTCTTTTTTGCATTTACTTTCTCTGTATTTTCAAACTTTCAGAGATATGTTCCCCTTATAGTTGATAACTAAAAGGACCAAGAAGACTAAATTGTTATGGGTAATTTTGACACTTTCTCATAGCTGGTTGGCTGATAAAAGTAAGAAATAGGCATAAGTGTGTGAGGTATCCTAGAGATTCATATAATATGACATTTTTCTTTTTAGAATATAAATGTATTAATTGAATGCACAAAAGAAAAAAGCTTATGAAGTAACGTATCTTAGGCCAGTGTTAATTGTATTTTTTTATTATACTAATGGTATACTGCATAGAATTAAATGTACCCAATATATGTTGGCATCCAGGATAGACATAAAAATGACTACCGCATGGTATCTCTGATATGTTACAGAAATATTATCTTATTCTTATTCTAATTCTTATTCTAGTCTTCTTATTCTAATAGCATTCTTATTCTAATTCTAATTCTTCTTATTCTTATTCTAATAGTAAATTCTTAATCTTATTCTAATTCTTATTCCAATAGTAAATTAACTCATGTAAACAAATAAGGTCTTGAAATGGTTTCTAATACCAAAGCCACATAGGTTGCCCCAGAAAAACTATGTTCCTAGTTGTAGTTACCGGGATTTACCAGAGACACAATAATCCAAAAAGTTTGGGGGATGGACGGAAGATGAATGATGTCTGTTATAATTCATCATTTTAGCTAATAACCCTGCATCCAAGTTTCTGAATCACTTGTAAAAAATCTATTTTCTTTTCAAAATAGAATAGGATTTTGGGGCGCCTGGGTGGCTCAGTTGGTTAAACAACTGGCTTGTCTCAGGTCATGATTCCGGAGTCCTGGGATCATGCTTCTGCTTCTCTCTTTGAATCTCTCCCCTCTCACATTCTCTGTCACTTTCGCTCAAATAAATAAATAAAATCTTAAAAAAAAAACCACACAGAATAGGATTTTGACTATGATAATAGAGTGAGATGTGCAGAGATATATCCAATCAAGACTTTATATATATATATATATATATATATATATATATCCCGTCTCCCCGCCCCCAAAAGAGAGAGAAAGCACATAAGCAAAGGGAGGCCAGAGGAAGAGGGAGAAGCAAGCTTCCCACTGAGCAGGGAACCCAATGCAGGGCTGGATCCTAGGACCCTGGGACCATGACCTGAGCCAAAGGCCGCTGCTTAACTGAGTTGCCCAGGCATCTAATATATAATTCTTTTTAACATACCTATAAGAAAAGGATATGAACACTATTATCTCCTTCTTATACCACTTAAGTTTAGCTAGGCACTACAAACTGATGCGAAATAGCATCATTTCTCACCAGTGCAGCCAATGTGAAAGCCATTATCTTCATGCACTACCTTCCAGTATGTCCCAAGTCCTTCTTCCTTCACACTGGGTCTTTCTGATATATGTGTGTTCTGCCTCTGTACCTATGTCTTAGTCTTGCCTAAATAAGCTTTTTTTCAAGGTCAAACTCATGTTCTATACTCTCTACAAAGCTTTTTAAAAAATACCTGTATTAACTGATTTCTCATTTCTGTTTAGTTAATAAGTACATTAAGATGTGCTTGTTACTTGCAAGCCACAAGATCCTTTAAAATGTTAAGGATAAGGCACATTTTCTGAATATGTATTATGCAACTTGAGGTGCTATGTTATTTCATCTACACAACAACCCTATAAAGTTGGTACTAACATTCTAATTTTATAGATACGGAAATCGAGTGTCAAAGACGTTAATTTTCCCAAAGAAACACGACCAGCAAGTATTTTCAATAAAATACTCTTCTGGTCCAATGCACCATTTATTGTTGACAAGAAAAGTTAATGCACCACTCAAAATGCCTAAATTTTACTTACTGTCTCCAAGGAAATTCTCATTAAGGCTTTTTAATCAAAGGATTGACTATATAAAACACTATTCATGAAAATTCACTGTAAGAGTTCTATTCTTACCTCCTAAAGAGTGCATTAAAATTACAGTTGTCTTCACATGCATTCGAGTATTGAAAATCTTTTAGAATATTTAGAATATAAAGAATAAAACACAAATTAAAGAATGCATTGTGTAATAATGTGATAGACTACCTAACATGGATACTATTGTACTTTTTGACTTTTGATCCCTCATGGTAATAAGAAATGTTTACACAGATAACTCATAAATAACATTAGAAATAGTTTTATAGTTCTAGTTAAAAGAAATTCTATTTTAGTTATTTAAAAAAAATTTAAGACAGCTCATAATTAGGAGTAATTATGATTTGGTAATCTACAGCACTCTAAAAAAGTGATGAAACCCCAGAGGTCAAATTCCTCCAAAACTTCTGAATTACTTGAACATTTTTGTCAAACGAAAAGAATCATAAAGTTGTACAGTCAATAAGAAAAAATATAATGACATGTCAGTTATGACTACGTTAGTTATATACCAAAGAATTAAAAGCAAGTCTTTTATCATTAATGCTATAGCCAATGTCTTAAAATACTGATAAATTATTATGTGCTTGACATGATGGTGAGTATTTTTGTTGGTGAATATAATTCTAGAAGTTAATTTTATTATATTCCTTACTGCAAAATTTAGACCATATTATTTTCAGAGAAAATATTAAGTCCATTTTTAATCTAAAGACAAACTTTGTGAAAACTTGAAAGATTTAAAGTCATTTCAGACTTTTTTCTTTTATCACTGCTTTAACAAACTTTCAAAAAACAAGGACTTTATGAATTACTATGTAAATAATTTCCAGAGATGATCAAAATTTATTAATTTTCTATAATGTAATAAAAGTATTCATTCAACCACACTAATATGACTTCTTCCAACTCCTGATCATGCCCATACGGTTCATCTTCCTTTCACTAGTATCTACTTGATATAAATTGATTTATATAGATACCACACCTATAATTACCGTTAAAGACACAGGTCACTGTGAAAAGGTTAAGCAAATAAAAAATAAAATACCATATTAACTTTCATTTAACAATTCATAAAGATATTAATTTAATAACTTCCTATTTCTTCTTAGATCTCAGACACAAAAGCTAATAATACTTGTTTGACACTATTGAAGATTAGGATAGATGTTCCCTATCTTTTCTTTTGGAAAAGTATACTTAACACAATGAAATTACAAGCCCAAATTGAGTATAATCCTAGATTTAGGTGAGAACAAATAAATTTATAAATATTGACAGTGATAAGTATTGGGAACTTCTCAAGTCAGTTGATTTAAGATGTTCTAATTAAAATTGCTTTAGGTCCCATACAAAGAGACTTCTGCATTCCCTTGTTATTTTATCATAGTATTCTCTGAACAGGAAACTAAGCTTTCTTTGCTAATCCTTATTTCAAGCCTATTTGACAGTGTGGGGGAAATACCATAGCATTTTTTATTTTATATAGAACCAAACCATGAATTCAAGGGTTAACCAATTTGTTTAACCTAAAAACAAATTAGCAGTGATTAATGTGATTAATGCACTGAAATATATGTTCTTTCCAAGTATGTCATATTTAATGGAGAAAATTTGGAGAATTCCTCCAAATACAGCAATCAACAAGCATAATTCTTTAAGATACTTAAAAGGTTTACTGAAAAGGCATGAGGAAAAACCCCTTCATGAATCAGTTTTTGTGTCTGTTTCCTAAACAAACCAGACTTGTGTCAATACTTTTATATACAAAATGTCACACTGGCTTCCCTGATGAATGCAAAAGACTAAATCTCTTGTCTCATCAAGTATGTTTACATGTAGTGATTGGTTATGATAACATGAAAATAATAAAATGTCTATTTTCCTTATAATTATCCTTATAACCTCATGTGCAAACTCACTAGCTTAACTGGTTTGATGTAACAAAGGACCAAAACTACAAGAGCAAGATGATTTTTTTTTTTAAAGTAAAGAAAAGGTTTTCTTGCTTGTCTTATTTTTTTATATGATGGTCCTGAGAACACATGTAAGCATTGTTAAAGAAATGGGGTTAGAAGCTAAGATAACAAATATCCAAATTCCAGATGAAAATATTTTATGGTTATACCTTCCTCCTGAAGGCAGTGATTATAGTAAGATCTAATAGTATTTAATCCTATTTACCTGTCTCTCTCTGGAGAATAATGGTCATCCATGACACGATGTCTATCCATTCGGCTAATTGTATTATAATGTCCAGCAGCAGAGCGTGTCCCTCGAAGTCCCTGTTCCACATTCCGACTGAAACAGCAAAACCCATTAAATGTATTAATAGACCATAACCATACAATACACTAAAAAATGAGGTTTATTAATAAAGTAGAAAAAGACAGAAATCACTCTAATGTCAAGTTCAAGTTTTCTGTTTTAACTAATTGCACCTCGGGCTAATGGGATACATTTCAACTGGAGGCTGACAGTGAAGTTAGGAGACTGCTGCTATAACAGAGATAAACATAAACATGGTAGCAATGAGGATACAGATAAGGATTATGAAAATTATTAATGGATGTTGCCCAGGTTTCCAACAATGATTTTTTGATGCAATGCAGGAGGAGGAATAAATTTGTGTGCAGAAAATGAGCTCAGCATGTTGCGTACAGATAATATTGGTGTGACTTGTTTTAGGAAAATGATTATGATCTGTTTTTTAAAAATCTAAATTGAAGTCTTTATAAATGATCAATGAGTTTTTTTAAACTACCATTCTTGTCCTGGACTGTCAACTCACACACTTCTTTTTCATGATAGAATAAGCCTCTTACATAGCTTTTGATATTGTTTTCTGTTAGGCACAGATAAATCTATTCTAAAACTTTGCCTATTTTTTTAGATGTGTTCAAATAGTCTTTCCCTGGTAAGAGTCAAGCATCTTTTTTTTTTTTTTTTTAGTTTTTAAATTTAAATTCAATTAGCCTAGGTATAGTACATCATTGGTTTTTGATATAATGTTCAATGTCCTTTTTAAAAATAAGAAATGACTGGAGCAAAAGGCAGAGGCTTTAACCCACTGAGACTGGGGCGTCTGGGTAGCTCAGTGGGTTAAAGCTTCTGACTTCGGCTCAGGTCATGATCCCAGGGTCCTGGGATTGAGCCCTACATTGGGCTCTCTGCACAGCAGGGCGCCTGCTCCCCCGCCCCCCTGCCTGCCTCTCTGCCTACTTGTGATCTCTGTCAAATAAATAAATAAATAAAATTTAAACAGATTTTCTAAGACATTCTTCCCCCAACCTGTGTTTTTTCCTTAATTCTTTGCACGATTGCTCCTCACTTTAAAACCCTACCCGAAGTTTATTTCCCCCTATTCCTTAAAGCATCAATAACTATCATTCAATAGTGTAGTTAGTTGGCTCTAACTAGATATGCTAAGTATTGTTAAGCAACTGAAAGCTGGGTCTTCTTTATAATTTTGAACTCTCACATTAAAGAATACGTACATCAATCAAAGTTACAAAGTAGCCCATACTTCATATTACTCTCAATATTTAGGTTGTTGAAGAACATATTTGTTTTTACCTTTAGAAATTATTGATGATTCTTTGTGATAGGTAGGTTTTTAATGTCATCCTACAAATAAAATGTATATGGTTTCTTACCTTTGTGGAGGAGGGACACTGGGTGACCATGATCTAGTCCTTCCTATAACATCTACTCGGTGAGGAGACCCTGATGGTGAACAATGGTTTGATGACATTACTTGTTCTGGCACTGATAATGTAGAGCTTTGAAGATCTCGACCATTGTGTCGATAATCTAAAGGAGCAAAGATTAAGAGTACAATTAGCTACCCACTAAGTCCTTTTGCATTTTGTACATTCGTGAAACAACTAAATGTTAGTGAAGTTGAAAGCCTCTGAATATATTAAATGTAAAGCATAAGGAATAAAACTGAATACCATCATATTTTGTAAACATTTAAATTAAAAATAAATGACAAATTTTTAGATAGCTACTATGTTCAAGGCACTGTACTAGTTAGGCTAAAACCTGTGTATACAGTTAGTTATCTTTACTAAAAGAGGCAAGTTTATTCCAAAAACATTTTCATCCCTTCAATAAACTAAAAGAGCTTTTAATTACTTTACAACAATTATAAATATTCAAAATTATTAACTTCACAAAAATTCCTAAAAGTCTATGGTTATTTCTCTAAGAGAGAAACAATATTAGAAAGTATCCCGAATACCATCTGAAGTACCAATGTACACTGTTTTTCTTGTAGTGATCAACAGGGCTGAGATACAATAGATGCCTGAGACTAAAAACACGACAGTTTGGAGGAGGAAAACATCTCAATGATTTGACACACTTAGAAAAATGTATTAGAAGTAACAGAACTCAAAGGAATGTTAGAAAGCAATAGATTTTTTTTTAAAGAAGGCAATAGATATTTGACTGATGGAGAGAATAGTAGAAAGAACTCAAAGTTGGTAGAAAAACCACAATTCAGTGTGGGGCAGCAGTAGGGAAATAAACAGTAAAAGTAAGTTTGGCCCAAGTTGTATATGTCTAAAACATCATAAGGCTTGTGATGGGAAAAAGCTGAACATTTCTGGGCAGGAAGTGATATTATCCCCACTACCATTATCTTCATCCTGATCACCATGGCTGCTATTGACTTGTACTATGTGCCAGGAACTCTGCAAGGGACTGTACAAAGTGGGGTGCTACAACACTTGCTTCAGAAATAAGTCAGAAAAAGTACTGGCTCATATGTGATTTTTTTGCAACACGTTCCCATTTTGCAGTATTATCTGAAATTACGTTCCCAAGGAATACAGCAAGAAAAAGATCTGGGTGCACATGAATGATTGAAGGAGTGGTCTCAAGAGAAAGGAATTAGCAGAACAGGGCATGGGAAGACACTAAGTAAGAATGTGAGATCAGCTTGATTCCACTGGAGGCTCTGGAATGTCAACTGTACCAGGGCTCTGACTTTCAAGCAAGGGTTCTGGACTTTTGTACTTCAAGGTTAGCCAGTCATGACTGAAGACGCCCAGTGGGAAGGGAGTAGGATTATTTTCCATTTGTCTAAGGCCGATTCTCTGGAAAATGGGGCAGCTGTTAGTTGTGAGCCGCCAACATTCATGGAGATGGGTAAACCAGCTGAACTAAAGAGGATATGGCTAGAGCACCAACAGTGTCCACCCCGTCTACCAACAATAGCAGCTGAAAGCAAAGTACATTAATGCAGCTGGATGCAGAAAGCTAGAGAAATACAGAATTACATATGATGCTCATCGCTCCCATGTTCTTCCTTTTGGCTCACTTTTGTAAAAAAAACAAAAAAACAAAAAAACAAACAAAAAAAACCCCTCCATCTTAGAAGTATTGCTTGCTTGGGTTCTTCCTGGTTTTATGAATATTTCCTTTGACACTATAACTTTGCAGACTTATCCTCCTTTCCATCTAGACATACTCCTTCCACCAAGATACCTTCACCTTATTTTTAAATTCCATAGTTAACACTTTTTATTGCTTAAAAGTTAACATGACTTTTAAAATTGTGCTTGTACTTTCATTTTTAGTGTTTTAATTACAAAGTTACATGACTTTTGAATGGTCTGATCTAACCTGTTTTCCCAGATGCCCTGTTGTTTTTAGTACATGACTTTGCAGAGCACAAGGTTTTTTTCAGGAATCTATAAATGATGTGAAAGAACCAACTCTGTAATTCTGCAAAGATTATCCCCATTTTGGAGCATCTGGGTGGTTCAGTCTGTTAAGCATCTGCCTTCTGCTCAGATCATGATCCCAGGGTCCTGGGACTGAGTCCCACATCAGGCTCCCTGCTCAGTAGGGACCCTGCTTCTCCCTCTGCCTGCTACTCCCCCTGCTTGTGTTCTCTCTCTCTCTCTCTGACAAATAACTAAAATCTTAAAAAAATATATTATCCCCATTTTATATTTCAGGAAACTGAGATTTACATTAGGAAATTTAATGAGAAATTTAAATTAAGTGTCAAGTATAGGGCCTGGAATTTAAAGCAAATTCTATCTCCCTCCTGATGCTCTCACTGTGCTCTAAGACTACACTGATCTTTCATGATCAAAATAATAATTAAGGAAGATGAAGCTGACAGCAGGATACAATTCGACCAAAAGGTTAGAGAGATTGAGGCAAGATTGATTGCTCCTACAAAACATAGAACAGATTGTCCAACAGAACTCTCTAGAATGATTAAAAATGTTCTCTATCAGCACTGTCCAATATGGTAGCCACTAGACACACATGATGACTGAGCCCCTGAAATCTGGCTCGTGTTCAGGATGAACTGAATTTTTAAGGTATTTATTTTAAATCAATTTAAATATAAATAACCACAGATAGCTAGTGGTACAATGTTGGAGTATGATAACTGATAGTGGGCACAGACTACATGGGGAAAAAATCAATACGATCATTCATTCAACAAGTATTTATGACTATATGAGCATGTTATTCTATGAGCTACAGTGAGCAAAACAAAAAGCTTTGCCCTTGCGGACCTTAAATTCCAGGTGGAATGATGGAAACAACAAAAATCCCAATAAAAAATTATATGATATGTTCCAAGGCGACTAAGTGTTAAACGGGAACACAATACAGAGAAAAGGGAAACCAGAATGTCAGAATAGGGAAGCATTTTGCAATTTCATGTAAGGGGGTCAGGCAAAGACAGGACTCACTGAGAAGCTGGCATTTCGGAAAGACTTGAAAGAAGTCAGATGCTTTGCTCTATGGATAGAGAGAGAGGAGGGTTGTAAGACAAGTGCGAAGACCCCAAGATAGGAGTCAGTCTGACATGTTCCTAATAGCAGGGAGAAGAGGGTGCTAGGAATGGAGAAATGGAAGAGATCAGAGACACATGGAGGAAGGAGGAAAATCACGTGGAGCCTTGTGTTGCCTTGTCAAGATGTTTGGCACTTGATCTGAGTGATTTTTAGCTCATTAGAGGATTTTGAGCAGAAACTAAATATGACCTATCTTCTTTAAACAGGATCACTTCAGTTGCCATGCTGAGAATAGACTGAAAGAAGAAAGGTAGTATGTCAGGCAAGAGATGAACCAGGATGACAGCTACGGAGACATGGAAAATAATCAGAATCTGGGCATATTCTGAAGGTAGAGTCACTGGGACAATTTTGACCAAGATCTGATGTTGGACATAAGAGAAAGAGAAGGACAAGAACAAATTTAAAATTTTAATCCAGTGAAAGAATGGAGTTGTCATTAAATAACTTCAGGTTTGGTGGAAAAGATCAGGAGTTCAGTTTTAGACATGTTTAGCTGAAGATATCTGCTACATTTCCAAGCACAGATGTCTAGTGGGCAGTAGGAAATAAAAAAATTAGATACAAATAAGTGGTTTTGACTGGACATGTGTGAAGTTTAGCATACAGATGCTATTTGAAGGATGGGACTTTGAGATGTGATCACTAGAGTAGTCAATGTAGACAGCAAATCTCCAACAATGGAGTCTGGGGACGTTCTAATATGAACCAACAACAATTTGTAATCAGATACAAGAGCAAGAAAAGGGAAGAAATAAATGACTCTTAACATGTGATTAGCCCACCAGGAAGTTAAAAGTATACTACAAATTGGTGCCTGGGTGGCTCAGTTAGTTAAGCATCTGCCTTCAGCTCAGGTCATGATCCCAGGGTCCTGGGAAGGAGCCCTGCATCGAGCTCCCTGCTGAGTGGGAGGCCTGCTTTTCTCTCTCTTTCTGCCCCTCCTCCTGCTTGTATGGGCATAGGGGCATAAGCTCTCTCTGTCAAATGTTAAATGTCAGATCTTTGGGGTAAAAAAAAAGTGTACTATACAGAGAGAAATTTAGAAAGTTTACCAGTTTGGAAAGGAGGAGATAATAGTATTCTCAGCCTCATAGGCAAATAGTTATACATTCAGAAAAGAATCTTGGAAAAGGCATTAGGACTGTCAATAAAGTTTTGAGTAGCATTTATAAAAAGAGCATTGCTGAAATCCAAGGTAAGGGAATATATATAGAAAAAAGAGATATGACTATGGAATTTAAAGGAGACTACTGAGAAAAGGAGGAAGAGTTACTACAAGAAGAAAACTCAAATAATGCACTCTCATGAAAACTAAAAAGAAACAGAGTTTTAAGAAAATATTCATTATTAATAATATAAAGAGCTACTCAGTAGTGATAAAAAATGAGTATTGGGGTTAGGTAATTAACTTAGGAAATCAGAATATTATATGTGACATTTAAGAGCTAATTATTAAAACATCACTCTACCTTCCCAATGGAAAATAAATTATTTACATGTGTTTGTATATTGCTTCATGTCCGAGTAGAAAATAATACTAACATTCTAAGTGGCTACAAACTTATATCTTTATATATATATGTGTGTGTGTGTGTATATATATATATATATATATATATATATATATTCCATTTATTTGCTTTGTGGGGTGAGTCAACTGGTTCAAAGAAGAGTTAGTTACAACCATTCTCCTTTCCCTACTCAGTATACCACTGAGGCACAAAAATCCAAGCCAGCAGTTGTTTCCCTGAGAACCCTAAATTTCAATATCAATCAAAGTTTCTATTTACTTTGAAGAATAATATTAGCAATGCAAATATAAAAAATCACCTCTGACTTGAATTAGTCAGAATAAACAAAGTAAGGAAGCACATGGGAAATATTACCTCTGGCGTAGTTAATTTTCAAGACATCTGCCTTGCAAACTTGGAAAAATTAAGTAAAGCAGCTGAAACTGTTCATTATTGAGAAAAGGCTGATAGTTCAGGTTAAAAGGGTTTTGAATGGTTGTAACAGATACTTTGAATTTGACAGACACGTAATGTGCATTTGGAAATGAATCCTTTCATATGGAGAACAAAGTACTAACAGATTTGCTGGTGTCTAGACTTAGACTAGTTGTTTAAAATGCTAGTTAACATGGGGGTAAGAAGGTAGTGTGTGTATGAATGTATGCAATTCACATTCAAAATGCCTCAGGAACAATTTCATAAAGAATGTAGGTTTGGTTCAGCTGACGGTCAAATTACTTGATAAACTATTGATTGAGGTATTTAGTCTCTATAGATACTACTATTAGTGATGGAGTTTAAAACAAAAAGGACATTAAAAAAAATTTGATCAGAATTAACGTTTAAGTCTTAGTTATCGTGTTACTTATGTAAATGTAATTTACTACAGTTATGAGCCCACAAAAAGATAACATCTCAGAAATCACAATCATGGGAGATAGGGAGAGGGTGGTGGGGTTATGGAAACTGGGCAGGGTATGTGCTATGGTGAGTGTTGTGAAGTGTGTAAACCTGGCGATTCACAGACCTGTGCACCTGGGGCTAATTGTTTATAAAAAAGTTATATATATATATATAAAAAAAAAGAACCCATACATTTCCCTTGTTCCCCAACTGAATGTGAACTCTTCTAAAGTAGAGAGACGGTTTACACAACGAGCTCAATAAACATTGGTTAAAAAAAAAAAAAAAAGAAACCACAATCATAATCCTGATTTTCATGTTGATAAAAAGAATATGGAAAAAAAAAAAGAAAATACAGTGATGCTTCAAATTTCTAACAGTAACAGATTTCAAGGATTTGAAATCATCTTCTTTTTTTTTTTTTATTTTCATCATCAGGTAAATTTCCAACCATAAATCAGGCAATATTTTAAAACTACAATACCATAACTTGAAAATAAAGCTGCAACTGATATATAATCAACATGACAACAATGAAAAAATTTCAGAAAGCACAAATATTTGACATATTTGGGTATGTTGGTGATGTCAAAAAGATTTTTTTTTTTTTTTTAACTTTTTATTTTTTATAAACATATATTTTTATCCCCAGGGGTACAGGTCTGTGAATCACGCTATTATGCAGTATAAAGAAGTTCCAATTATATAATAACTTCAAATTTATGGTGAACTCCTTATTATTTAGTAGTTTAAAAATAAAAAGTTTGGAAGGATTCACTTAACTGACAAATTTCAGTAAGAATATTCAGTTTAACAATTGATACAAGAGTTCTAGCAACTGGAGTTATTCAAGGGGTTAAATTGCCATGAGGTTGTTTCTTGGTGAGGGGGGTGTGGATAAAGAGGCAAGTTCTTTCTTATTTTGCTTATTATTTAATCTGTTTATTGGTAGATAGTGATGAATAACCCTTCCTTTTTATTACTATAAAATAATTCTGAAATTCTTACCTGATACTATACCAATTCCATCATCACAGTCATAGTCAGAAACTTCACTATCACTTATTCTTTTTGACCCTATGAAGCAAACAATAGCAATAATTAAAGTTGCTGATTAATAAGGAAAAAGAAACCTCCTCACCAACCTGAAAACAGATGAAAGAATTTTGAATGAAACACTTGAGACTAAAAACTAGAGAAGGAAATTCATTATGAGCTCACACTTACTTTCATACATATTTTATAATGTGAAGATAGCATTCTTAAAATAGATTCTTAAAATGTGTAAAATAAATTTCCTAAATGCCCTAAAGCTTGAAATAATATCAAATACTGAATAAAAAAAAATAATACTCAATGATATATGTATGTGATTTGATGCTGATTGATAAAATCCACTGAACAAAAAGTTAAGTTTAAAATAGCTAGGTTAAGTCAGTCCCAGATGCTTTTACACAAGGGCACTGAAGTCTATATAAATTTCAAAGCAAACAATATGTTATTTCAAGAACATTCATGTGCCTTTTCTAATATGCATGACTAATAAATTAAATGTGCTCAATTCTTCATTTTTCACACTCATGGAAAAGAAGTATAATTTAAGACATCTTAAACAATATTCTTTTAGTGTTGTTTAGCTGTTCCTCCATTGCTTTGAAAAGAAAATGAGAAATAAACCATCCATAAACTTATTAATATATCTAAATTGTGTACTGATTACACACAGTCACATTTTCTAAGATAGAGCCTAAAACAGAGCAGTAATAATTAACATAATTAAAGATCTCTATTACAAAATTTTAAAATGTTAATCATGCTATGGCAAAAATAGCACTGAATTGATGGCTAAAGGAGATTGTCTTCACACTTAATTATGAAATATATCACATATATAAGTAAGCATGCTATTTGTTTTTTAATATGTTTTTTTCTCCCATATGTGTCTCAAAAATAGGCACATCTTACACAATAGAATCCCTTATTACAGTATTTTTTCCTTCTTTACAATCAGAAAATGCCTAATAAATGAAAACAGTGTTATTTCAAGAAATGACTACTTTTGTCTACTTAGACCATACATTATTCATTAAATAGACCAAATTCAGTTATCACACAGTAAATGCTTTCCTGTAATGTATATAAAACACTGAGAGCTTACGTTTTATAAGGTGTCTAAAGTAGCAATAATTAAACGTTCTAGAAATGTCCTCCAATATTTCCAACTTCTTCTTAGAAATACTCTGTACATTTTGTTTGTTTGTTTGTTTGTTTTTACCCCTGCGCTCTTGAGAAAGGGAAGAGTCTGTTGCCAGGAACTTTTATTTTCTTCCTTTTAATGGTTACATAAATGACATGGATCTGTTTTGTTCATATGGTCTCACTGAATGGGTTCGCTGCTATTTTCCTTCCAAAGCCTTATATCTTAAAACTTTAAACTCAATCGAATCATAGGCTCTTACAGCCCCAACCAATAGGAAACCACAATTACCACACAATAGCCCAAAAGACTGAGCACGAAAGGATTTACAGAATTAGTGTATACATTATAAATGGATTTGGGGAAAAAAGGGGATACCACAGATGAAGCTATTGAGGAGAGGCATAATAAGCTATTCAGCTTATAACAAGATTTCACCTTGTAAATGTAAATGCTCAAGGATGGGGTAATGATAGCTTAATGTGCCAGATATACTACAGCATAAAGATTACAAGCTTTTGGTATTGGTCAAGAATCAGATCTGCCTCTGGTGCAAGATAAGAATGACACCAGCAAAAAATGAAGTTCATTTTATTAGCCTTTGTGAGTGGCCTTGCGTGGGTTTGTGCATAGAGTTGGGGGATAGTTGCATATATGTGATTTGCAATTGTTGCTTCCTTCCAAATCTCATTATGTTCCTGATGGAAGTCAATCTATTTTGCTAGTAATTCTAGAGGTTAAATATACTGCAATTATGTTATCTCTACTTGAATCTTGTCATTTAACATTCTGATGAATTCAAGTACTTAAGTTTAATGTCATTGAATGTATCAATCTTTTTTAGAAGTAGTGTTTTCAGTGTCTTGTTTAAGAAATTGTGCCTAAGCTTATGAATGGACATTCTCATATTTTTTTCTAAAATTTAAAAAATCCCGTTTTTAACATTTACATCCTGGCCTATTTTGAAGTGAGTTTTATGTATGGTATGAGATAAGGATGCAACTTTGCTTTTTCCACACGTATAACACATATTTCGGCATTATTTAATAATTCCACCTTCCCCCAATGATCTGTGATGTCACCTTGATTATAAATAAATGTATCCTATTTGCTAGGATCTACTTGGTTCTCTATTTGTTTCCCCCTTTTATCCAAAAACCAATAACTCACTCTCTTTGTTATTATATTGTTATATATCAAAAAGCAAATCCATCATAACGCGAACATTTTCTCTTCCATATAAAATTTTAGGTTCAGGTTATGAAATTGCACAAAACATCCTATTGGAATTTTGATATGAACTGCAATGAGTCAATACATCAATTTAGGGAGCCTTGGTGTGTATTACAGCATTGTTTTTATTTTATTTATTTATTTATTTATTTATTTTATTTATTTATTTGACAGAAAGATCTCAAGTACATGGAGAGGCAGGCAGAGAGAGAGAGAGAGAGAGAGAGAGAGAGGAGGAAGCAGGCTTCCCAGTGCAGGGCTCGATCCCAGGACCCTGGGACCATGACCTGAGCCAAAGGCAGAGGTTTTTCCCTACATTCCTTTTTACATCCCAATTTTAAGTGGGATTTTTCTAGTATTTTACCATTAAAAATGATACCTGCTGGTGTTACATTTTATCTGGTTGAGGAAGATCTCTTAAATTCAGTGATATTTCATTAAAGATTTTTACACTTTTATTGACAAGTGATTCTGACCTTTAAAATTTTCCTTTCACTAACCTTTTGATTTAGGATCAAGGCTATACCAGCACAGTAAAAACTTGAGAATTAGTCTGTTTTTATTCTCTGGTTAAATTTGTGTAGGACTGTAAAAAAAAAAAAAAAATCCGTTGTTTGAAATTTTGATGGAGCTCATCTATAAAACTACCTTGATCTGGTGTTTCTTTCATGGGAATATTTTAAATTACTAATATTTATTTTCAGTAGCTATAGAACGACCTATTGATTCAAGGTTTAATAAGTTATATTTTTCACAGGAACTCGTTCACTTTGTTCAAGTTTTCAGTGTTTGTTACAATGTTCATCATTTTATCATATTATCTATTTATTTTCTGATGTAACTTTATATATTTTCATTTGAATCCTGTACTATCTTTTTATCCTGCTGATAAATTTCACTACAGGTTTATTTTGCCATTCATTTCAAAGGATTAACTTTTAGGCTCCATAATCTTATCAGCTAGAAATTTGTTTCTTTATTGATTTCTGCTCTTATAGTTATGATCTCTTTCTTTCTACTTTAAATTTATTTCTTTTTCCTAAACTTTCAAATTAGATGAAAATGTCAAAATTTCCAGCCTTCTATCCTGTACTAACATAAGCATTTGTCCTCTGAGAACTTCTCTGAATTACTCAAATATTTATATGCAGTATATTATTTAAAGTTCAGGTCTAAGTATTTTCTTCTTGGGTCTATAAGATACTTACTATACATCATTAAATCGAAGACACCATTGTCTGAATAATGCATGATAATTGCAAAGAGAATAAATCTTGGAAGAAAATGTTCATTAGAGTAAAAGTGCCTATTTTTAGAAATTTTAAAATATATGGGTATGATTTTTTTAATTGTCATAGTAACACTGGTGTTGAAGGAAATACCCTATATTTGTCAAGTCTTCAAAACTTTGAAATTTGTGAGAAAATGAATTATTAAATAATATATTAAGAATTCTTGCAAGTCTTTCATGGATATAACAGGAATATACATTCATTAACTACTAGATACAGAGTTCTTTCTTTTTTGGACATGAGATTAAACTTGTTAATTGTGTGGTTTAATTCTTTTGTATCTTTCCTGAATTTTTGTTTGCTTGATCAATGATTGAGAGAAAATTATTAATTTTCTTCAACAGTGGTTTGTTCGTTAATTTTTCTTTCTCGTTTACTTTGTGTATATTGGAGTATTTCATTTATACATGCATTTTTTAAATGATTTCAGTAGATGTAGGAGAATAATTTGAAAATGCTAACCCCTATTCATGGTAAAATATCTCAGTTAACTAGTCAGAAGGTAATTTCCTCAAACCAATAAAGCGCATCTATAAAAAAAAAAAGCCTATAGCTCACATCAGACTTACTTATAAATACATAATGTTGTCCCCCTAATACAAAGAATAAGCTAAGGATGCCCACTCCAACCCTTTCAGTTCAACGCTGCACTTGTATTACAGTAAAATTAAGCAAGGAAAATAAATGAATGGCATAGAGATTGGAAAGCAAGTAGTAACATGATCATGTAAATCAAAACTCCTACAGAAGCTTTAAAAAACTAATTAAGACTAATAATTTAGCAAAGATTGCAGAATACATACATAGTCAACATATAAAAATGAACTATATTTTTTAGAGAACAGCAATGAACAACTAGAAATGAAATAAATTTCAAAGCCACTATCACTTACAAGGGCACATGAAATATCTAGGAATACATGTTAACAAAAAATGTGCAAAACATGTACACCTCCAAACCACGGAATACTCACTGCTGTATTAGTTTCCAAGGGCTGCTGAAACAAAGTACCAAACACTGAGTGGCTTCAAACAACAGAAATTTATTGTCTCACAGTTCTGGAGGTTAGAAGTCCAAAATCAGGGGGTCAGCGACGCCATGCTCTCTCTGAAGGCTCCAGGAAAGAATCCTTCCTTGTCTCTTCTTCTAGCTTCTGGTGTTGGCTAGAAGTCCCTGGTGTTCTTTCACTTGTAGATAGGGCCCTCCAGTCCCACGGCTATCTTCTCCCTGAACGTCTTCATTTGGTCTCCCTCTGTTCATGTCTATCTGTACCCAAATTTCCGCTTCATATAAGGACAGCAGTCATATTGGGTTAGGTCTCCTAGTGACCTCAAAAGTGAAAACTTGATAACTTCTGCATTAACTCTATTTACAAATAAGGTCACATCCTTAGGTACTGGGGATTAGGATATATGCCTATGGCAGGACACAATTAAACCACTAACAACGGCTAACAATTTAAAGAAAACTAAACATAAATGGAGAGACTTTTCTACAAGCCAAATGTTATTAAAATAACATTGTCAGGATGCTGAGAGAAAATTAAAGTAATTCTAGAATTTTATATATAGCTAAACTTCATCAGGAATAAAGAATTAAAGACATACTCAGAAAACACAGCTTCTTTCCAGATCTTCATTGAAAGCACTACTAAAATATGTGTACTTTAAAAATAGAGAAATTCATCCCAGAAAAAAAAGGACGAAATGAGAAGAAAAAATGAGCGAAGCAAAGAAAGTGGTAAAAATTCGGGTAAATCTAAATAAATTTTGAATGAACAAAGTGACATTATAATAAATTACTAGTTGGGAGGCAGAGTAAAATTCTGGCAATAATATGTTAAATAGTAGGGGTGATCGTACAAATCAGATTTTACAATATTTATGCAGTTTGGAAAAAAGGTAGAGATGTTAATTAATGTTGCTTTGTTAAGTGTGCAAGGTTGTGATATCAATAGCAACTACTAAAAGAATGGGGATAAAAATTTAAAAATCAGAAAAGACACAATAATGACACTATATTATTATGTTAGAAAAAAGGAGGAAAAACCCATACATTTTTTAAACGTAAACACAGACTATCTGTGCCAACACACAGAAATTGGTAACCGCAGTTGATTCAAGTAAGGAGATCTAGATGTTTGAGAAAATGGAGGGAGTTTTTTGTTTTTGTTTTTTTACTTTTAAATTTATACCATATGAATGTATTACCTAAAAATTTGTAGCAACATTTTACATGATTCATTTGTAGATGAAGAGAATGTATATTCTCTTCGTTGGGGGAATGTTCTATTTATTACAGTACATCAGTTCTGTAGTTCACATTTGTGAGAGATTGTTACGATAATTGTGGTTTTTCAATTTCTCTTTCCAATTCTTCCAATTCTGTTTTTTAAAAAAAGTAGGATATAACCAAGTCTGGGATTTTAGATACCCCTCTAGCTCTTGCTAGATCTCTTTTTTTAGATTTCCCCAGTCCTGTGCCAAGGACATCTGAGATCCATGACAAAGGATCTACAGAACTTCTTCTGTGGGTCACCCATAAAAATTACAGAATGAGGGGATGTTTTGCAAGCATTTTTCCTTCCCCGCCCTTTCTTATGACCTACAGTGACTTTAAAACACCTAGTGATTGAAGTGGCAAAAGCCCTTCAAACCTTCTCACAAGGTCCTCTGTTGCCTCCGGCACGTGACTTTTTCCAGATTTTTCGACCATTCTCTTACAAACCTTCTTATAAGAACTCCCAGCTTCTCCTGAATTTTGCAGTTTAAACTTTATAACAAATATTTATTTCACATCTCTAACAGTTCTTCAGCTCCCTGACTGAAACTTAACCTTTTCTGCCCTTAATCCACCCAAAGTTTCTATACATGGTGCAGGATAGCGATCTAATTTCATCTATGTTCTTTTTTTAATGGATAGTATTTTTCCAGCTCAATTTATTAAATCACTTACTTTTCCTCTCTGGATCTGACATATTACCTCAGATCCTTATAAAATACTGTCTCATGTAAGAAAGTCTGCTTCTGGGCTCTCAATCGTATTCCACTGATTGATTTACTCTCATGCTAGTGGCATACTACGTCAACCACAGCAAATGTTGAGACTGAGAAAGTTCCTCCTCCCTGCTCTCACAAGAATCCTTCTAGCTACTTTTGGCCATTTAGTTGTCTATAGACTTAGAATTTACTCATCAGTTTCCATGAAGATATCTGATAGGATTAGAACTGAATTAAATATATATGTCAAATAGAGGAAATTAATAATGATGTCTTCTTATCAATGGTTATGGGAATATATCCATTTATTTATGTATTTTTTAACGTTTCTTAATAAAACTTTATAAATATTTTCCTATAGTTTTTTTATATAACTTTTGTTAGATTTATTCCTATGTATCTGATATTCTGTTACGATTGTAAAGTATGTCTGTTTGTACTGGTGTGTAGCAATGCAACCGACCTTTATAGATTATTCTTATATCCAGACATCTTGGTAAACCATAATTTGTATATTCTTTTCAGAGTTGAGGAAAACAATTACATTATTTATACACAATGATAGTTTTATTTCTCCCTTTGATTCCTTATTATTTCTAAATTCTTCTTTTCTTATTGCACTAGAATCTCCATTACAATCACATTCTTTTTTTTTTTTAATTTTTATTTTTTATAAACATATATTTTTATCCCCAGGGGTACAGGTCTGTGAATCACCAGGTTTACACACTTCACAGCACTCACCAAAGCACATACCCTCCCCAATGTCCATAATCCCACCCCCTTCTCCCAAACCCCCTCCCCCCAGCAACCCTCAGTTTGTTTTGTGAGATTAAGAGTCACTTATGGTTTGTCTCCCTCCCAATCCCATCTTGTTTCATTGATTCTTCTCCTACCCACTTAAGCCCCCATGTTGCATCACCACTTCCTCATATCAGGGAGATCATATGATAGTTGTCTTTCTCTGCTTGACTTATTTCGCTAAGCATGATACGCTCTAGTTCCATCCATGTTGTCGCAAATGGCAAGATTTCATTTCTTTTGATGGCTGCATAGTATTCCATTGTGTGTATATACCACATCTTCTTGATCCATTCATCTGTTGATGGACATCTAGGTTCTTTCCATAGTTTGGCTATTGTGGACATTGCTGCTATAAACATTCGGGTGCACGTGCCCCTTTGGATCACTACGTTTGTATCTTTAGGGTAAATACCCAATAGTGCAATTGCTGGGTCATAGGGCAGTTCTATTTTCAACATTTTGAGGAACCTCCATGCTGTTTTCCAGAGAGGTTGCACCAGCTTGCATTCCCACCAACATTGTAGGAGGGTTCCCCTTTCTCCGCATCCTCGCCAGCATCCAATCACATTCTTGTCCAAGTTTTTTTAATGAATAATTCTATCATTGGCCATTTGAGATTATATTTCCTGTAACTTTTTTTTAGTAGACATTGTATCAGACTGAAGAAGTTTCTTTCTAATTCATAATTTGCTAACAGATATTATGAATTTCTGTTGAATGTTATAAAATTTTTAATTCATTACGTAGAAATAAACATATTTTTTCTCCTTTGATCTGTAAATGTCTAAAATTACATTTATAGAATTTTATAAAATTACTGGATTTGATTTGCTGTTTTATGTAGCTTTTCCAGTCATTTATATTTAAGAGTAAAACAGGGCTATAAATTTCCTTTTTTGGAATGGATTTGTAGATTTTGGGTATTAAAGTTTTGTTTTCCGGGGCTCTTGGGTGGCTCAGAGGGTTAAAGCCTCTGCCTTCGGCTTGGGTCATGGTCCCAGGGTCCTGGGGTAGAGCCCCGCAGCAGGCTCTCCGCTCAGTGGGGAGCCTGCCTCCTCCTCTCTCTCTGCCTGCCTCTCTGCCTACTTGTGATCTCTGTCTGTCAAATAAATAAATAAATGTTTTAAAAAAATAAAATAAAATAAAAGTTTTGTTCTCCTTGTAAATATTCTTACTTTGTGTACATTATGCAAGAGTTTTATTAAGTTGAAATAATATGTTAAGGTTAAATATGAACTACTTGAAAAGTATGTCTGAGTCTAGGGTTTTCTCTGTAAATCAAAGATTTATTTCAACTTTTAACATATTAATATTTGTAGTTGCAGGAATTCAGTTAGTTATTTTCTTCTGTTAGTTCCATTTAATTCACTAATTTGCATTTCTTAAAATTGTATATGAATGGAATAATACTAGTATTCTTTTGTCTCTCTTCTTCCACTCAGTATAATTATTCTGAGAATTGTCCATGTTGTCAATATATATCAATAGTTCATTCTTTTTTGCTAAATAATACTCTCTATTATGGCTGTACCACAGTTTATCTATTACCCAGGTAAAGGACATCTGGGTTATCTGATTATTACAAATGAAGTTACAGCGAACAATCATATATAAGTTGTTGTACAGGCATATATTTACATTCTTCTTTGGTAAAGACCTAGTAGTGGAATGACTGAATTATATGGTAGGGGTATATTTAACTTCTTAGGAAAACTGCCAAAGTGTTTTCCAAAGAGGCTATTACATTTTACATTCCCACTAAAAATATATGAAAATTTTAGTAAATTCCCATCCTCCCTGATACTTTTTTTTCATAGTTTTTTTCATTTTAACCATTTTAATAAGGGTCTAATGGCATCTCATTTACATTTACCTAAAGATTAATGTTGAATATCTTTTCATTTGTCTATTTTTTTTTACCTCTAAATGTTTGTAGTGGTCTTTCAAATCTTACATCCATTTATTTTATTGTTGTGTTCTCTTATTCATGAGTTTTAACATACACAACTAACGAATCATTGAACACTGTATCAAAAACTAATGATGTAGGGGCGCCTGGGTGGCTCAGTGGGTTAAAGCCTCTGCCTTCGGCTCGGGTCATGGTCCCAGGGTCCTGGGATCGAGCCCCATATCGGGCTCTCTGCTCAGCAGGGAACCTGCTTCCTCCTCTCGCTCTCTCTCTGCCTACCTGTGATCTCTATCTGTCACACAAATAAATAAAAAAATCTTAAAAAAAAAAAACTTCTTAGGACATTAATTTCTTTAAAAAAAAAACTAATGATGTACTATATAGCTAACTGAACATAATAAAAAAGAGAAAATAAATATATATTTCATCTCTGTAAAACAGCCAGTTCTCTTTCTCTATATATTTTGCATACAAATCTTTTATTACATATGTGATTTGTAAGTATTTCTTCTGGCCTATGGCTTGGTTTTTCATTATCTTAACAGTATCCTTTAAAGAAAAAAAAAAGATTTTCTTTTGAGAAAGTCCAATTTAGTCAATGTGTTATTTAATGGCACATGATATTCATGCCCTAAGAAATTTTTGCCTAACCAAAGGTGATAAAAGTTTTTTTCTTAGGAGTTTTATAATTTTATAAATGTATACTTTATAAAAGTTTTATAATTTATAATTATAAATATTTATAATAAAATAATTTATAATTTTAAAATTATAATTTTTAAAAAGTTTTATAGTTTTATAATTTTCTCTTGGGAATTTTATAATTACACACTGATTCATTTTGAGTTAACTTTTGTATGTGGCATAAATAGAAGTCTCTCTCTCTCTCTCTCTCTCTCTCTCTCTCTCTTGCATATGGATATCTATAGGCTCTCAAAGCATTTGTTAAAAAGACTATCCTTACACCACTGAATTGTCTTTTCAGCTTTGTTGAAAATCAGCTATCCATACATGTGTGGGTTTGTATCTGCATTCTATATACTGTTCTTTTAGTGTGTTTGCCTATTTTTAAACATATCTTTTCACTTATTTGAGAGAGAAAAAGAGAGAGAGAGAGAGAGAATGGGATGAACAGAAGAACGAATTTCAAGCAGACTCCACCCTGAGCACGAAGCCTTGACATGGGGCTGGATCTCAAGACACTGAGATCATGACCTGAGCCAAAACCAAGGGTCAGATGCTTAACTGACTGCACAACCCAGGCACTCGTTTGTTTGTCTGTTTTTATCACAATGTCTCAATTACTACAGCTTTATAGTAAGTTCTGAAATCAACTATTGGAAGGCTTCCCACTTTGATCTTTCATCAAAGTTGTTTTTAGCAATTCTGGGTACTAAATATTTTAAGTTCTAGAAGACAGTTTGTCAATTAACTGAATTGAATCTGTAGATCAAGTTGGAGTAAAATTAACATAATATTGATTGTTCTGACCCACAAATGCAGTATTTCTCTTCATTAATTTGTCTTTTAAAATTCATTTTTACAGTGTTCTATAATTTTTAGTTTACACATCCTTTATATTTATCAAATTTACCCCTAAGTATTTCACATTTTGACACATTTAAATGGCATTATATTACAAAATTTCAATTTCCAATTGTTCATTGCAGTTACACATAAATACAATTGTATCCAACAATCTCATAAACTTACTTCTTAATTTTAATAGCTTTTGTGTAGATTCCATCTGACTTTTTATATAGATGAAAATATCCCCAGCCAGAAAACTATTAATCTAATCTCTGCTCTGGAGATTTGCCTTTCCTGTACGTTATATTATTGGAATCATACAACATGTGGCCTTTCATATCTGGCACCTTTTATTTAGCATAATTTTTATGTTAAACCATGTGGTGGCATGTATTAATTCTCTGCTATGTATAGCAATCCACTGTAAAGACAGCACATTTTATTTATCTATTTACCAACTGATGGATATTTGAACTATTTCCACTTTTTGCCATTATAAATAGTGCTGGTATAAACATTCATGTACAAGTCTTTGAGTGGACATTCATTTTCATCTCACTTGGGTGTACATCTAAGAGTGAGTCGCTGTGTCATATAGTAAATTTATTTTAACAAACCACCAAACTGTTTTCCAAAGGGCTACACTATTCCACATTTTCATCAGCAAATGTATGAGGATTCCATTTTCTCAAAATCCTTACCAAAGATTGTTATTATTTGCCTGTTTTATTGCACTCATTTTAGTAAATGTAGAGTGGTATCTCATTATTATAACTTGCACTTCACTAATAACTAATGATACTGAGAATATTTTCATTCTCTTATTTGTGAACCATATATCTTCAATGAAATGACTATTCAAATATTTTGCCTTTTGATTGCATTATTTTTCTTCTCATTATTGACTTTTAAGATTTCTTAATGTATTCTGGATGCAAGTCCCTTTTTCAAATACATGCTTTGCAAATATTTTGTCCAGGTCTATGGTTTGTCTTTTACCTGCTTAATAGTGTCTTTAAATGACAAACATTTTAAATTTTTCTGAAGTCCAATTTATCACTTCAGTCTTTTATTGATAATGCTTTTGCATTTCTCTTGAAACTTCTGCCTAACCCAAGGTAATAATGATTTTCTCCTATAATTTCTTCTAAGATTTTGATAATTTTAGCTCTTACAGTTAAGTTTATGATCCATTTTAAGTTAGGTTTTGTGGCTGGTGTGAGATAGAGTCTAAGTTAATCTTTTTGCATGTAATTATTCAATTGTTCAAGTATTAATAGCCAAGAAACAATTTTCCCCAACTGAACTGTCATTGCACCTGTGTTGTAAATCCACTGACCAGAAATATAAGGGTTTATTTTTGAGTTCTGACTTAGGTTCCATTATACCAGTACCCCAATGTTGTGATTACCATAGGTTTGTATCAAGTTTAAAATCAGAAAGTCTTCTAAATTTGTTCCATTTTGGCTATTCTGGATCTTGTGTGCTTCTAGATAAATTTTAAGATCATTTTATTAATTACAGCAAACAATATTGTTTAGATTTTGTTAGGGATTGTACTGAATCTGTAGACAAATTTGGAGGAGGACTGCCATCTTAATAATATTGAGTCTTCCAACCCATTAATTTGGAATATCTCTTCATTTACTTAGAAGTCACTTTAATTTTCTTCAGCAATATTTTCTGATTTATTTAGTATTCAAGTTTATACTTATTTTATGAAATTTATTCATAAGTATTTTTAAAATTTTAATACTTTTGCAATGTTAGTGACTAGTATGTAACATATAATTGATTTTGCATATTTATTTACCTTGAAACCTAGCCAACATTGTTTATTAGTTCTAGTAGTTTTTGTTGAGTTTTTAGAATTTTCTACATGTAGAAGAATCATGTCTGTGAATAAAGATAGTTTTACTTCTTTCTTTCCTTTTTGAATGACTTTTATTTATTTTCCTTGCCCGACTGCCCTAACTAGAATCTCTAGTGCACCACTGAATAAAAATAGTAAGAGCAAATATACTTGCGTAGTACCCAGGTAAGCAGAAAGAATTCAGTCTTCTATAATTAAAAATGATGTCGGCAGTAGGTTTTTTAACCTCTTCATCAGGTTGAGAAGTTCCCTTCTATTCCTACTTCGTTGATAGTTTTTGTTGTAAAGGGGTGTTGGTTATTGACATAGCTTATCTCCATCTCATTACATGATCACGTGATTTTATCTTTTTATCTATTACTATGTTGAACTACAATTAATTGATTTTAATTATTAAACAAAAACTGCATTAGAGATAAGTCCCTCTTGGTTACAGTGAATAATCATCTTTATATATTGTTAAATTTGATTTACTAATATTTTGTTCAGGATTTCTGTATTTTTCTGCCTTTGGTATTGGAATAATAATGGTCTCATAGAATGAATTTGAGGGTATTTCCTTCTCTTTTTTTCCCTCAAAGAATGTAAGAAAATTGGTATTTCCTTTTACATATTTGATAGAATTCACCAGTGAAGCTACAAGGTCTAAGCTTTTGTTTTTACTAATTCAGCTTCTTTACGTCATCATAGGTTTACTCAGATTTCTTCTTTTTTCTGGATCAATTTCTGTAATTTGTGGCTTTCTAGAAATTTGTCCACTTCTACTATGTTGTTTAATTTCATGGCATAAAGCTGTTCATTGCATTCCCAAGGGATTCTCCAAAGTATTTCCAAAGTAATCCTTTTAATTTTTTAAATTGGTAGTGATTTCCAAAGCATGACTGGTTTTAGTAATCTGTGTCTTTTTTCTTGGTCAGACTAGTTGTTTATAAAATTTGTCAAGATTTTCAAAGCACTGTAGTTGGATCTTGTTTTTTTTTTTTCTTTTTTTTTTTTAAATCCAGTCTGACAATCTCTCTTCAAATTTTTCTCCATGTAACTTGAAGCTCTATTATTATGTGCTTAAATGTTTAAGATTGATATGTTCTCTTGATCAACTTACCCTTTTAGTATTACAAAATGACCTTCTGAGTCCTTGGTAATACTCTTTGCTCTATAGTCTTACTTATCTCATATTTATATAAGCACTTCATATTTCTTTAAATTCACATTAGTAGGATATATCTTCTCCATCCTTTGAAATTAAAACTCTGTGTTTTTTTTTGTTTTGTTTTGTTTTGTTTTTAAAGATTTTATTTATTTATTTATTTGACAGAGAGAAATGACAAGTAGGCAGAGAGGCAGGCAGAGAGAGAGAGAGAGAGGAGGAAGCAGGCTCCCTGCTGAGCAGAGAGCCCGATGCGGGACTCGATCCCAGGACCCTGAGATCATGACCTGAGCCGAAGGCAGCGGCTTAACCACTGAGCCACCCAGGCGCCCCTAAAACTCTGTGTTTTTATATTTAAAGTGGGTTTGTTATAGGCAATATATAGCTGGCTTTGGCTTTTAAAAAATCCAATTTGATGATCTCTGATTTTAAATTGCAGTATTTAGACTATTTACATTTAATGTGATTGATTTGGTTAGTTTACATCTATAACTTGCTGTTTATTTTCTATTTGTCCCATCTTTTTTCTTTTTGTTCTTTTGTCCTTTTTCCCATTTTCCTCACTTTCTGTATTCTTTTGGATGAAATGGATACTTTCATGGCTCCATTTTATTTTTTCTATTGGCTTATTAGTTAGTTATAACCCTTTGTTTTGTGGTTTGGGGCTTAGAGCACACATATTTAATTGATTCAATCTACTTTCAATTGATATCACACTTCTCATACAGTATGGTATAAAAATGTTATAATCATACACTTCTATTTTCCTCTCCTAATCTTCATGTTGCTGTTGTCATATATTTTACTTTTACATATGTTGCAAACCTTATACTACATTGCTATTTGTTTTAGCAGCCAATTATATTTAAAGGTATTTAAACAATAACAATAAACCTTACATATTTACCTCTCTAATAATCATTTCTCATGTTCCCTATTCCTTTATATACATCTATATTCTATATTTCCATCTGGTATCATATACCTGAGGGATTTCCTTTAGTATTTGTTGTAGTGCATCTCTTCTGGTGATGAGTTCTTTCAGTAGTTGTATGTTTGAAAAAAAAAATCATTATTTCACCTTCATTTTTAAAAGAAAAACAAATGGGTACGGAGGTCGAGATTGATCTCTTTTTCTCTGAGTACTTGCACTGTTTCCAATGAAAAATCTGCAGTCTTCTTTATTTTATTTCTCAGTTATGTATCAAGTCTGCTGTCTCCAGATGCTGTATGGTTTTTTATTACTGGTTTTAAAAAATTTAATTATGCGGTACCTTCATATATTCTTATTCATATTTCTTGTGTTTAGAGTTCATTGAGCCTCCTGGACATGTGGGTTTATAGTTTTCATCAAATTTGGACAATTTTCAGCCATTATTTCTTCAAATATTTGCCTCTCCTCTCCTGCATGACTTAAATTACTTGTGTATTAAGCAGTTTCAAGTTGTCCATTGCTCACAATGTTATTTTATAGTTCTCTTTTTTATTTGTGCTTTGTTTTGGATAGTCTTTATTGCTGTTTTCCCGAGTTTACTAATTTTTCTCTGCAACGTTTATTGTTGTTAATCTCATTCAGTATATTTTTATTTTAGACATTGCAGTTTTCATTTACAGATGTTTCATTTGGATCCATTTACATCTTTCATGTCTTTACTTAACATTTGGAACATAAGGAGTATATTTCTATAACTGTTTAATATCCTTGTTTACTAATTAGAACATCTGTACCAGTTCTTGTTTAGTTTTGATTCATTTAAATCCTTTTTATGTTGTTTGGTTTTTGTTTTTTTTTTTCTCTTTTGCATGGCTGGTAATATTTTATTAGAGGCCAGCTATTGTGAATTTTCCATTGTTATATGTTAGATATTTCTGTACTTCTATAAGTATTCTTGAGTTTTTGCTACATGCAGTTGTGTTACTTAGAGACATTTTGATCCTTTTAGTTCCTGCTTTTAAGTTTTTTGTTTTTTTTTTTTTTTTTTTTTTAGGTGATACAGTGTCTATCTAGGGCCAAATATTCTTCACTAATGAGGCCAGGACTTCTGCACTCAACTCAATGTCCTTTGAAATCTGATTTTATCCAGTCTCATGGGGGGAAAAAACAGACATTATTCTCAGGCATTATTACTTCTATTCTTTTTTGGGGTGGTCCTTTCTTGAGGCTTGGGTAGATTCTTCTATTCATTAACTGATCAGTACTCAGCTTGAGAGGGACTCTCTGAAGTTCTTTGTAGTTCTCTCCGTTAATAGTTCTCTCCTCTTCAGTAGTCTTTTCTGTAAACTCTAGATACCGTTGTCTCCCCAAACTCTTAGTTCCATCACCTTAGTTGAGGGAGTCCATAGGCTCCATCTGCCTTCTCTTGCCCTATGCTCTGTGCAGGATATTCTTTTAAATTGGCATGCTAAGGCAATTTTAGGATTCAGCTCATTTGTCTTCCTACTCTTAATAATCACTGTACTTAGTTGCCTGATATCCAATGTTATTAAATCAATTGACTTATATATTTGTCCATTTTTGTTGTCTGATGTAGTCCAGTCCCTTCTATTCCATCCTGGTTGTAAGTGGTAGCCTTCCTCAGTAGATTTGAAACTTTAGTGTGCCATTCCTGAAGCTTTTTATAATTATTTCCTAATCCTATTCAAGAAGATAATTTTTAAAAATATAAAAGTTCATTAGACTAAACATATATAAAATATTTTCATATTAAAAGTATTAAAATTAAATTAAGTCCCAATGACCAGTTATAAAATTTCACATTAGTTTAAAATATCTTGACCTACTCTTTGCATGTGTGAATTTAAAATCATAATACATTAGAGTAACAAAAGTAAATCTATTCAGCTTTCCTTAGAAAATATGACAGAATAGCTAAAATGATGGAAACTGCAGCAAACATCATAGTTTTCAATTTATTTTAATTCAACATACTTAGTATTTTTAATACTAACCCTCCATAAGGTAGAAACATTAAAAACTGTATTCATATAAATTCAAATTTTGTGAAACAATGCACACAGTAACACAGAATATATGCACCCATATTTCATTGATCTAATAGTACCATACTAAAAGACAAAATATTAGACATACTGAAATCATAAATCACTATATTTCAACAAATGGTTTTTAATACCAAAATAATAAAGGTATAAACATGGAAATACTGGAAAAGTACTACAGGCAGAAAAAAGAAGCTGCTAACATTTTGTTCAGGAATTTAACATATGCACAATAACCAGACAAAGCACAAAACAACAAAACCAATTAAACTGTGCATATGAATACATGCATTAAACACTGTGCATGCTAAAATTTACCTGAATTATATGAACATAAGGCTTTATCTGGAAAAAAAATGTTAAAATAATGTCAAAAATACATTTAAAAATCATTATATGTAATAGGGATATTGAAATCTAATCTCCACTTTATAGTACAGACTGTATTTTGATATTTTTGTTATAAAATAAAAAGGGCATACTAATTTGGGATAAAATAAGATAGAAAGACACATCATATCTGAATTAGTAAAAAATCCAAGTTATGTTAGCAGAAATTCTGATTAAATGAAATTGTTACAGGCTAAGAGAAGGTACATAAAATAAAAAATTAATAATAGACCTGCCCTGCATATTAATGGTAATCAATTTTATCTAATAATACATGGTTATATAACAAACCATGAAATGTAAGAGGTATTGGTTCCACACAGAAATTTAGCATGCAGTAAACAACTAATGAGCTTAAATTGAAGGAATCTTAGAAAAACACTGATTTCAGAGTCCTTGATTTTGAAAAAGTATATTTTAAAATCGATTTCTTTTAGAGGAAGAACAATTTGAAAATTTTCAGGGAACAAGTTATTTTGATATTCTCACTTGATAAAAATGAATATATAGAGAGAGAAATTGTCACAAATAAGTTAACAGAATACAAATTATTTATATTTTTTCTATATAAATATTTATAAAGTTTTAAAAGGTAGGAAAATATTAATAAGTTGTTTTACATTGAAAGACAAGTAAATTATCATGTGAATAGCATTAGAAATTTAAGGGAATGTATGAACTATCATGCTATAAGAATACCAGAGAAATGTAAATATGCCCTAATATCTGGAAAAATGTAAATATTTATCCTGACACATCTAAATCATTAGCCCAAAGATAGTAAGTCACAGGGAAATAAAATAAGAGATACAAAGGCTATCACAGAAACTTAGTTTCTAATGTTCATATAAAAGATTTAAAATTTGAATGAAATTATTCTGAGCTTTATTTAACAAACTGAGAAGTAGGATATTTGACAATATTTTACATGATTGATTTGTCTGATTAGTAATCTATACAGTGGTGGAATTAAATAAAGTATTTTGGGGAAAATTACTATTCTAACCACTGTGTAGGAATTTCTGAGGTTAGAGTATAACTAGGAATTAGAAAAAAAATTGTAGAGTTGACTAATTTTATAAATATTGTAACATTATCTGGACATATGTTCATAAAAACAAGAAAAACTGCATCAACTAGCTTAAACTAGAACATAAAAAAACAACAACATAAACTTTCAGGTTTGACCAACACTAACCCCATCAGTTCACTTATCAGGTTACCAAGTTACATTCCACCACTTTCATTTAAAAGAGATTTCATACATTTACCATATATTTTTAAAGCCCACTGTTACTTTTTTCTGAGTTTCCTTCCATTGTTTTCATATACAGCTTGTTTAAATACTTACTAGGTGTTATATGCAACTGAATAATTGAACATTACATCAAAAACTAATGATGTACTATATCCTGGCTAGTTGAATATAATTATAAAAAATTTTTAAAAAACACTTGAATAAAATAAATTATTATTAAAATAAATAAAAATAAAAATAAATTGATTATTTTCCAATGTAAAATAAAATACTCATGTATATTTTTCTAGCCTTTTAACATTTTTGCTTATTATACTTATATATCATTAAATCTAAAATTAATTTTGACATACTATATAAGGAAGTGGCATGCTGGTAAATGTTTAACAACTATCAATCTGGAAAAGAAAAACCTTGATTTGTAATATTTGTAAATTTCCACATGTAAACACTCCCAGATAGCCAATTCAAGCTACCAATGTCAATGACTATGAAGAGAAGAAATGTGCACAACTGGCTCTAGTTCCAGCATACCATCAGAAAAAGAATTATTAACCATACTAAAGTTAAAATATAATAGTAGAAGAAATCCTAGGTAAAGTCACAAACATAAACTGAAAATGAGACGACTGAAGATGCTTTAAGATATCAAAAACTATTATATCGCAAAGGAAAGGAAAACTCTGAGAGTAATCATAATGAAGAATCTCAACATCCAAAAAGTAAAGACAATGAAAATAACAAAAGAAAAGTTATAACAATCTTTCTAAACAAGAAAAAAGCAAAATAAAAGTAATATAAAGAAAAAGAATTTGTATAATCAATAGAGCACACATGTATATAACTGATAGTACAAAACTGTCTTATGAAGAGGTGATCACAAGGCATGCAGCAAAAAGTTATAGGAAAAGTGTAAACAGAAATGTGTTACACAGTTAATAAATAAAATTATCATGTTAGAAATCGAAGTAAATATCTACATTGAAATCGTATTTTACATACTGAAACAACAATTTTACCAGTTTTATAATTCTTTATAGGTATCTTTGTATCATGTTAAAACTTTTTATTAAAATATTCATGATGATGATATTCATGCTCATATTGATTTACACACATATGCAAATTAATGCTAATATAACATATCCAAACCCTAGAATTTAAATGGATAAATAGTAAAGAAAATATTTCAGTTGTGGTCTTCTTACTTTACGTCACTCTACTGTTGAGGTGTTTTGGGTTTTTTTTAAAGATTTTATTTTTAAGTAATCTCTACACCCAACGTGGGGCTCAAACTTACAACTTTTAAAAATTACAATTTCTATTCATTATTAAAAATTCACAATTTATAAGAAATTTTTAAATTGGAAAAAGGTATAAATATTTCAAGCTAGTCAAGCTTACATTTTAATTCCAGGGCTTTTAATAATAAATATTAAAAATATGTCCCAGATATACATATCTATATTTACTATCTATAACACACATATTTAACATAACCTTCCTATAGCATATATATAATATTTTTTAAACAATGTATATATTTTGGCACAAACTGTGATGCTGAAAAATGTTGAAAGAGATTTTTATGAGGAGAGATAAGGAATTATTTACTCATTGTGACCTTTATCAATTGGAAATCATTATGGTCATTGCTTAATTAGACCTTATGATCTAGATGCAAGCAAATTCATTTCTTTCTTAATTTTTTCCAATTCAGTTCACTGCTTTCCCAAATTTATCTCTAATATAAATATCATTTAACTTTCTTCAATTTCAAAATACATGAGGTTTCATTTATAAGCAAGGTAGGTATTTGTTTATATGGTATAATGAAAGGAAAGTCCTCCCCTTAAAACATTTTCCCCCCAGGTTGCAGCACATCAAGGAGAGGGAATACATCATGTTAAGACATTATTGTACTACTTCTTTTAGTCTTCTATCCTCAAATTATATTTAAAAATGGTAAATCTCATAATCCATAGCCTGGCACTCAATGCTTTCTACATTAAGTCTTAAACTATCTAGATTTTATGTCTTTATCATAGCATACTTAATTTATTTTTTCTCACCTCTATTTACTGAAATCTTACTTATTCTTTTAAGCCCTAGCTAAAATGCTCATCACAGTTAGCAATATTATCTAATACCTCCACATAAGGTTAAAATTTTAGTTTTACAACTTTCCTGTCTATATATAATAAAAAATTATACAAGTTCCAAAATTATGGCATGATCATGTACTGAGATATAAATTATGCTTTATTATTCTTACATTTTTATATTTTAAAGAGGTGGCAAGTTTTTTGTGTGTTTCTTTTTTTTTTTTTTTTAAAGATTTTATTTATTTATTTGACAGAGAGAGATTACAAGTACTCAGAGAGAGAGAGGAGGAAGCAGGCTCCCTGCTGAGCAGAGAGCCCGATGCAGGACTCGATCCCAGGATCCTGGGATCATGACCTGAGCCGAAGGCAGCGGCTTAACCCACTGAGCCACCCAGGCGCCCTGTGTTTCTTTTAACTAGGGAAATTAATGTTTCCAGTTGAAAAGAAAAGTGACATATAGCACTTTACTTTCCATACTCTAGGCTTATTAATGAGATTTTGCTAGAGGAGAAAAATAAGAAAGGAGTGTAGAGGGGGGGCAGAGAAAGGAGGAAAGCACTGCTGAAGGCCAATATTCCTCAGAATTAGTAAGGGACAATGGTTAAAGAGCTTTGTGAATAATAGGGAGCCAGGCTCTAGGAACTCTCTGCAGTCCAGTGATATTTTAGGATTCTGGGATGGTAGCTCCATGATCAAGCTGGATGCTAAGGCCCAAAGAACCAACATTAGTAAAAATTTCTGTGCATAGACCTAGATTCAAATAGGACAAATCAATGAAGCTCTAGAAGGATTAAAAATTAATGGGTCTTTTCTGAATATTTTCCTTTTTTAGGGCTTCCTATAACCTCCATAAGAGATGCGAGTAGGTAAGGAGAAGGAAAATTGATATTTGACTGGAAACACAGATACCTAAGTAAAATTAAATATAGCTTTTGAAAAAAATGTGTATTTTACATGCAAGTTTGTGAATAAGAGTTTTATTGATATATAAACATCATGTATCTTTGAATCAATCACAAACACCATAACAAGTAACTAAATATTTGTGGATATAAATAAAATAATGTGAATTTCAAAAGAAAGCAATAAAATAAAAAATAAACAATATTGTGTAAAATATTAAGCACAATTTGTAAGAAATTACATTACATATAAATATATTAATTACTCCAATAAAAAATAAGTCTTGTCTTTCTCTGCTTGACTTATTTCGCTAAGCATGATACGCTCTAGTTCCATCCATGTTGGGATAAAAATATATGTTTATAAAAAATAAAAAAATAAAAAAAAATAAGTCTTGTCATAATGGATTTAAGAAGATGAACTTTACATTGTTTTCAAAAGATAAACCTTAAATATAAGGACACAAATAAGTGGAAAGCAAAAGGATTGAAAAAAATACACCACACAAAAAAATGTTAACCAAAGAAAAGCAGATATAGCATTACTAACACCAAGCAAAGAAGGCCTTAAGGAAAAAGCATGCCTAGATATAAAAAGACATATTATGGGGACGCCTGGGTGGCTCAGTTGGTTAAGCAGCTGCCTTCGGCTCAGGTCATGATCCCAGCGTCCTGGGATCGAGTCCCACATCGGGCTCCTTGCTCCGTGGGGAGCCTGCTTCTCCCTCTGACTCTGCCTTGCACTCTGTCTGCCTGTGCTTGCTCTCTCTCTCTCTCTCTCTGACAAATAAATAAATAAAATCTTTAAAAAAATAAATAAATAAAATAAAATTAAAAAAAGACATATTATGTAATGATAAAATTATCAGTCTATTAGAAAAAGTATAACAATTTAGTTAGTATACACCCAATAACATAACTTCAAAATCCATTAAGCAAATAGTGACAAAATTAAAAGGAGAAAGTCCACAATCATACATAGAACGTTAAGAACTCTCAATAACCAGTGGAATATTTAGATTGAGAAAAAAAAAAAAAAAGCAAACCAAGATTTGAACAAAACTGATAAACCTGAATAACTTGTAGAACATGTACAGAACTGTGACAAAATAAACATTCTTCTCAAGAACATTTGCCAAAATCGTTACACAAATCACCATTAAGAGAATTAGTAATTTTAAAGATTCCAAATGATGCAAAGGTTATATACTCTGATATGCCAGACAAAAATGAAAGAAAGAAAGAAAGAAAGAAAGAAAGAAACAAACAAACAAACAAACCCTAGGGTTTGGAGAGTTAATAATACATGCCTAAATAACTGAGGTAAATGAAAGCACCACAATAAATATTACATAAGTATTTTCTGAAGAAATGAGGAGAAACAAGCTATATCTAAGGAAAGTAAAAGAGAGATATAATAAGAACAGAAATTAGTGGAAAAGAAAAACAAATACAACCTAGAAAGTAAATAAAACAGGTTTTTTTGTGTGAAAGACTACTATAAGTCTGACCAAGAAAAACAAGAAAAGAAAAAGAAGGACATGACTACACATCCAATGGACATTAACTGGATAACAAGACATTATTATGAGTAATTTCATGTAAATAATTTTTTAATAGAAGAAATGTAAAGATTCCAAGACGAATCCAACTTAACAAAGCTGGTACAAGTCACAAATTTTGATTAGTTCTAAATTTAGCAGAGAAACTGAAATTATAATTTAAAACCTATACACTAAGAAATTACCAACCTTAATGACTTAAATGGTGAATATGCCTAAAAATTTAAAGAATTAATACCAATAATGCAGAAATTCTCTCAAATAGAAAATAATGGTATACTTTCACTTTTTATGAAACCAGCACAACACTGAAATCCAAACTTGAAGAGTAAATAAGACATCAAACAGAAAAAGAATAATATTTCCTAGTACTTTTTTGAAGCCAGCATAGCATTGATAACAAAAGCTAATAAAAGACAATCTTTCCTTCTCATGAATATAGATGCAAGAATTTTAAATATAGTATCAGTAAATTGAAACCTGGGATAGATAAATTGATAACGCATGATGAGATACCTGAATTCATCACAGGAGTGGCTAGATTAACATTTGAAAATCAATGCAATATACCATATTTGTAGAATAAAAGAGAAATATTATATGCATATATCCATATATCTAGAAAAAATTGATACATTCAATATGCATTCAGGATTTAAAACTTTCATCAAACTAGGAATAAAACAGAACTTCCTGAATCTCAGTGTAGTGTAAAAATTTAACACTAATTTAACAAAAATATCAACTATAATTGATAAATATTTAAAGTTTTTCCTAAGAATTAGGGAACAAAACATGGATGGCAACTTCTACTCAACAATACCACTTTGCTCAGCATTTTATGATAAGACCTTGCCAAAGCATTGAGTAAGAAAAAGGAAAGCAAGGTATAACAATTTGAAAGAAAGAGGAGAAATTGTCATTATTCACAGGTAGCATAATATTGTACATCAAAACTCAAAATAATGTATGAAAATGTTATTAGAATTCAATGAATAATGAATAATAATAACTTTTATTTCTTAATATCAACATCCACTTAAGTCAAATCCCTAGTTACTGATATAGTAAAGATATAAAATCTTTTCATTGAAATCTATTAAAATATTATTTAGAGATACAACAGATTCATAAAGTGGAATCTCCTCACTCCCTGGAGAGATTTCAGTTCTCCCCAAAATTATCAATGTAATTTGAATCAAAATTCCTGAAGGGTATTTATGAAAAATGATCATTTGATACTCAATTTGTTGATTAAGAGCAAAAAAATAAGAATATTAATAATGACCTTAAAGAAGAACAAAGCTGGGTTAGTTACACTTCCAGATATCACAATTTAGAGCTACAGCCATTAAGATACTTTGATATTGACACAAGAATAGAAAAGTTGCCTAATTGAAAGAAATAGACTCAAAAAGTTAACCAAATGCATGCGGCTTTTTAAATAAATATACGGACCAAGTTGACATCCAAAGGGTTAAGAATGAATTTTGATCCCTACCTCACACAATATACAAAACTCAATTCCAAATGAGTTGTAGATTCAACAAGCAGAATAAAGCACTATTCTAGAAGAAAACATATAAACTTGATATTAAAGAAGACAAAGATATTTTCATACAGATCACACCAACACACTAACACCAAAGAAAAAATTGGAAAACTAAAAATTTCTGTTGATTAAAAGATCTCATTTAAGAGTGGAAAGGCAAATTAGAAAGTAAAATACATTTGCAATATATTTATGCTATAAAGAATTCAAACTTATAATTAAAAAAAAAACCCTCATAAAGCAATAAGAAAAGAAAGAACCCAAATGAAAAATGGGCTAAAAATTTGAGTAGGCTCTTCATAAAAGAGGATATCTAAATGGTCTATTAACCTATGAAAAGGTCATTAGAGAAATGCAAATTATAGCCACAGTGAGGTAACACTGAACATCCACGTGAATGGTAGTGAAAGTAAAAATACCAAAAACAAGTAATGATGTGGAGAAACTTAAACCCTCAACACTACTGTAAGAAGTACAAATTGGTGTGTTTTTTTACTGTAGGAAGTAAAATGGGTATAGTTTGAGAGACTGTTTAATAATATCTACTGCATTTGAATATGAACATAGCCTATTACCCATTGATTCTACTACCAGGTATATTCAGAGCAAAAATGAACACATATGATTACAAAAGGGCATGTATGAGAAATTTCATAGCAGCACTAGTAGGAATGGCCCAAATCTGAAAGCAAATTACTAGTCAACTGCAGAATGCATAAATTCTTGGATATTTAGAGAAAGGAATGGTGTATAGCAATGAAAATAAGTTAAATGCAATTATTTGCAACAATATTGATAAACCTCACAAACACCTTGGTAAGAAAAAAAAGCCAGATGTGAAAGAATAAAATATTTGTAATTCCAATTCTATAAAATTCCTATGTATGTGTGAGTATTCCATTTACATGAAGTTAGAAATAAGCAAAACTCTTTTGTGGTATTTGACCTTGGCAGGAAGAATACTTACTAGAAGAGAGCAAGAGGGAGGCTGGTGATGTTCTGTCTTGATGTGGGTGCTACTTACATGGTTTCCGGTACTTTGTGAAAATTCACTTGGGGGCATATTTATGATTTATACACATTTCTGTATAGATGCTATACTTCAGTAAAAAGTTTACTAAAAATGTAGAATTCTGCTTCTGGGAATGACAGAGTAACTTATATTAGACTAACTCTCCTGCCAGTCATAATTACAAATGGACAAATATTTTAACAAAAACTGTTTAAAGACACCAGACAACAAACAGATGCAGACAGAAATTGGTACATGGCCCTTGAAATAAGAAAAGTGCATACTGAAACAGCTTTTCTCCTAAGGGCCTTCCCAGTTTGGTGCTCTGCAGAGGTGCTATAGCTCAAGAAAAAAAGTTTCATTCTTACATGGCTGAAGAGCCAAAGGTCAGAATTCAGAGTTTTCAGAGCAGGTAGAATTATAAGGAAAATCCTGAAAAAGAGGGAGCCAGAAAAAGGGAGGCACAAAATTTACATACAACAGCCCCCTAAATCCTTCCCTAAATTGTAAACTGCAGAGGGAAAAGCAAGAAGAAAGCCACAGCTGGAAAGCTAAAAGAGATGCAACTTCTTGATGCACAGGGACACAGAATCTAGAGTTTAAAGTCCAGTGATATCATGGGATTTTGGCCAATATCTTGGATTTTGCCTGGGAAGTTCACACATTAGGAATGAAAACCACAAACCAGACTAAGGACTATGCTTTAGAACTAAGGAAGAACCAAAATAGAATTGCCTTAACATATCCTTCATATGTTTTAGGTGATCCTTCAATAATTTCACTGTCTACCAAAATAAAAGCCAACATTTTTCCAAATCCAGAGCCTCTAAAAGGTAAGGAACACAATGTCCAGTATACAATAAAAAATTATTATATATGTAAAACACATAGAATGTGATCCAGAATCAAAGGAAAAAATCAGAACTATAAGTAGACCCACAGAAGACTAAGATATTGCAGTTAGCAGATTTAAAAATAAATATTATAAATGTATGTGAGAATTCCCAGGATTACACACACACACACAAACATACATTACATATAAATACAATATAGATACTGAATATACATGTATGTACATTACATATACACGTGTACACCTATGTACACATGTATGTATATATGTAATGCTATGGATTTTCCATACATTTACATATGTGTATATATATGATCCTGTAAATTGTTAATATATTTATACACATAGACATCATATATGTATATAATATTACACACACAGGGATATAATAAAAATAGGAAGTTCTAAGAAAACCAAATGTAAATTTTAAAATGAAAAATACATTTTTGCTAAAACAATTAGTAGTATGAATTTCAGAGAAATTGGACACTGTAGAAGAAAATACCAGTAACTTAAAGACACAGTAAGTAAAAATAATCAAAACTGAGAAAAAGAGAAAAAGAAATTAAAAAATAAACAGAACTCAATAACCTGTAGAACAATGTTAAAAGATCTTTAAACATGTAACTGCAGTCCAAGAAAGAGAGAAATAAGAGAATGGCATAGAAAATTAGAACATTGGCCAAAACACATCTCAAATGGTTGAAATCTTGAGAAACTTACATGAGGAAATCACATCTCTTTTATCTAACACCTCTCAAAACCATCATTTTGGTTTTGTCCCAATGATTTATTTCCATTCACTTTTCTAAAGATTTGTGGTTATGAGACTGTATAAAAATAGTAGATGTGAAGTTATCTATTTCAAAAAGTGAAAGGGTAATAATGTTACATTTTGCTAAATAAAGAATTAACATCTGAAATGTCAAAGAGATAAATCTGATTAAAATGGGACTAGGAAAAGAATAAAGGATCAAAAAAGAAAACTCTTTTTCATCTGTATAGTTCAAATTGTGATAAGAATGGTTAATAAGATACCAAGTAACAAATTTGTAAATGACTTTTGTCATGTTAAAAAGGAAAATACTTCATTTGAGACACTATGCAACTTTAACTGAATGAGAGTAAAGAATATATAAAATAAAAACTTATACATCAAAATATACCTTCAAAAATAATCTATGTGTCAAGAGAGTAATGAAGAGTTTCTCACCAATGAATCAAAATAAAATTATGTGAATATGTGAGATATTTTACCATCTGTAAAAGCAATCTCACTTCTCTATTGAAAAATTTTAGTTATTTGAACATATGGCTCCAATCTTGCTCACACCTTTTTAAGAATGCTTAATCAATCACTCTGAAATATGCACATTTGGTAATGTCTAAATAACATCTGGGATAACAGTGGGTAAAAGTAGCCTGAAGTTAAAAATTATAGAAAATATTACTTTCATATTAAAATTTTAATTTCTCATCATCTAATTTCTTTCAGACATGAGCAGTGAGCATGTGGCCCTTTCTACAGATGTTTTAATACATAGAACCCTCTTACTTTGCCACATACAGAAATACTGGTGTAAGAAAAAGCCATCCATTTCAAATACCTTCACTAATTCCTTTACTAGGGAAACCATTCAAACGTTATAATCAAAGTTGCCTGTACTTCCATCTCAAAAAAAATTAAAAAAATATTTAAGTTAGCTATAAGATATATGACATTACTATTAGAGTGCTTTTAAAAATATTTCCTTACATGTTTAAAATTATAAATCATTAATGTCCATGGAAATGAAATACTTTTTTGAATCATTTGAATCTACAAATTTGAATTTGAATTTGAATCTACAAATAGATTAAAATAGGAAATCATGAGCAGGGAAAACAGAATTCCAACAATACCGATAAATATCCATATATGTTCAATATATATTTATACGTGTGTGTGTGTATATCTGAGGCTATGAGATATACATATATATGTGTATATATATATATAGGCTATATATGTAGGCTATGATATATATCATAGCCTCAGCTCACAGCCTCAGAGATTGAATTACCAACATATTCTATTATGTGGATGTAGAGAAGAAATGAGGGATTATTATATATTTTTAACGATATCTATTCATACATACGTTTCATCAAATACGTTAATGATCATGATCTTTGACCAAATAAGACATTTTTTCTTTCCATGAAAAAAAAAAAACCAAACCTTAAGGAGGTCATTCTTATGAATGAATTTTTAAAATAATTAATGTTTACTTATATGTACCTTAACTTGAACTTGACATTGATGAGCAATATATCCTCAGCCAATAGTAATGTCTTTAACCTTCTATTTCTAAGTGTTAAAATCTTCATTTCCTTTATGTATATGTACACGTTTTTATTTATCTTCAGTGTTACACATTGTTAATAAATTATGATTACATTCTAGATGCAAAACACCAATTTTTACCATATGTTCAAATACTGAAAATTTATTTTATCAGAGGTTAGTTGGTAGGTAGTGACAAGACTGAATGGTGCAATATGAAACCATATTACCCACGAGTGAATTTAATACTATTAATGATTAAGTAGCAGAGGAGCTATTTGGGGAATGATTAAATATTAAAAGCTATAAACTTAACTAAATCAAATTAATTGCATGAAAATCTATGATACATGTAGCTAACTAGAAAGAATCCATCCTCATTGTTCTTCCACTATTTTTAATTCACTGGGGAGGAAAAAAAGTAATGAAAATTGTTGGTAGATCTAAGAGTTTAGATATTAAGAGTCTGTAATAGCAACTGGGGTAAGTATTAGTAGCGACCTATAAACAAACTGCAAGAATTAGTACGAAATGGTTTGTATTAGTAAACTTCGTGTAGTAACCCATGATCCTACCCTGTGATTTAGAGATAATGTACTTGGGTGGATTACAGGGACCCAAAAGAATACAAACCAAAATGACGCCACATAAAATTCACAGTAGTGTAATTATTACAACAAGAGATGTTATAAAGGCAATTGCAAATAACTGTGGGTAAATGTTTACTCTGTGGAGAAGCTGAAAAAAGTGAGTGCTGTAAAATTAGTGCTTAAATAATGAGAGACTGTAACCACAGGAAATAAAATTCATAAGTAAATAAGTCATCAAAGACATTATTTTAAAAAGGAGTGAAGGTAATTCTCTAGGCTTTCTTATGACTAAATATCCCATAAGACCTATCCTTTCTTCTAATTCTCTATTCATCAAATAGCCTTCTGATATATAATTTAGTCCTCTATTCAGCAGGGAAAATGTGATCCACGTAGACCAGAGTCATTTGTTATGTTGCCAAATACATTTCTTCGGATTGATAAATGACATGCCTTTTGTGCTTATAAATGTACACTTCTGAAATTTGGTTAATGTCAACCAGTTCTCCATTACTGCACAAAAAAATGTTGCTAAGCCTGGAAAATGCTGACTCCATGAAGATAAAATTATCCCATGAATACTACACAAAAAGTGAGTAGACACCTCCCCCTTTTAATAATAGACTCATCAAGAAAACAAATTAGATCTGTAGGAACAACAAACAAAATAATGCCACTTTTCAGTCTAGAAAACATTTCCACATTTCTTTTTAAGATTCTCCGAATTGATCAAATTCTATTTGATATTTTGGAGTATGTAAAATCCTCGGTAAAATGCAAACACTGACAATAATAATAACAACAATAATCACATCAGTTTATATTCCCGAGAATATTTAACTTTTATAAACAAGGACAGTGAATTAGAGAAAGAACCTACCTGAAGTCATATGCTTCTTAAGTGAGAGAATCAAACTTAAACCCATGTTTGTTTGACTAATGCTCATGGTCATGGTTTCAACCACTATACTATACTTGTCCTCCTATATATTTATAAAATAGTTAGCATAATGAAGATGAAAATCATAATTTCAGACATGTATAGCTACACGACCAAATTTTACTATAGTTGCTATCTCATTTCTATGTAAGTTTCCAAGAGCCAAAATGAAAACATAACTGTGGGGTCATACCATGACAAATGAATGCTGTAAGTATAACCTCATTTTAGTGTATCAATTTAAAACCATCAGTAGCTATGAAAACACTAATAGATGCCTGTTAATACCTATAATCGGATCTTCAAATTCTATGTCATATATATATCATTTACGGTGATTCATAATGGTCTGATAAATCTCACCGAAAACTTACTTTGCAACCTCCTTGTTGGGCTCTCTCCATGGAGCTGTCGCCGTGGCATATATGGAGAAGGGTGGGGAAGTGGTAATGAAGAAACATCATGGGTCTGAAGTTTGTACCAATGTGGCTCATCATCTAATAACGCTGTTTCTAATTCAATTAAAATCTACAAAGCCAAGAGACAAAAGAACATTGTATATCCGCAATATAGAAACTCTCTTAAATGGTCTCATAACTTTTATAATAATGATAATTATAATAATAATGCTGTTGGTCAAAAACAATGTTATGTTACAAAATTGTCCATATATTTTGACAATAACTAAATAAAAGTTAAATATGCATAACTTCTTACTGACTTAATAGTTTTAAATATCTGAATTTTTTATAGACCTCTGACCACCCGCCTACTGTTAAATTTGCCATTACATAAAGACAGTACAAAAAAGGAAAAAAAAAATACAGGCCAAGATCTCTGATAAACACAGATGTAAAAATTCTCAACAAAGTATTAGCAAACCAAATCCAAAAGTACACTAAAAAAATCATTCACCACAATCAAATGGGATTTATTCCTGGGATACAGGGTGGTTCAATATACACCAATCATTGTGATATATCATAGCAATAAGAGAAAGGATAAAAACCATATGATCATTTCAGTAGATGCAGAAAACCTTTTGAAAAAGTACATTCATGACAAAAACCCTAAACAAAGTAGGTTTAGAGGGAACATACCTTAACATAATAAAGGCCATACAGGAAAAACCCACAGCTAACATCATATTCAAAGGTGAAAAACTAAAAACATTTCCCCTAAAACAAAAAAAAGGTGAAGATGTCCACTCTCACCACTATTATGCAACATAGTACCAGAAGTCCCAGCCACAACACTCAGTCAAAAAAAAGAAATAAAAGACATCAAAATTCGTAAGGAAGAAGCAAAATTTTCACTATTTGCAGAGGTCATGACATTATATACAGGAAACCCTAAAGACTCCACCAAAAAAACTACTAGAATGGATAAATGAATTCAGCAAGGTCACAGGATAGAAAATCAAAAATCTGTTACATTTCTATACACTAATTATAAAGTAGTAGAAAGAGAAATTAAGAAAACAATCCTATTTACAATGGCACAAAGAATTTTTAAAAAAAGGAAAAACAAAAAAACCTAGGAGTAAACTTAACCAAGGAGATGAAAGACCTGTACTCTGAAACTATAAAACACATGAAAGAAATTGAAGATAAGACAGACAAATGGGAAGATATTCCACGCTGTGCATTGGAAATTATTAAAACATCCATATTACCCAAAGCAATCTTCAGATTTAAGGCAGCCCTATCAAAATACCAACATTTTTCACAGAACTAATCATCCTAAAATTTATATGGAACCACAGAAGACTCCAATAGCCAAAGCAATCTTGAAAAAGAAAAACAAAACTGGAGGTATCAGAATCCCAGATTTCAAGATATAGTAATCAAAACAGAACGGTGCTGGCACAAAAATAGATATAGAAATGAACGGAGCAGAATGGAAAGTCCAGAAATCAACCCACAATTATGTAGTCAATTAATCGTCAACAAAGGAAGCAAGACTATGTAACAGGAAAAATACAGTCTCTTCAACAAATGATGTTGGAAAAACTGGACATCTACATGCAAAGAATTTAACTGGACCACTTTTTTACACAAACTCAAAATGAATTAAAGACTTAAATGAGACCTGAAACCACAAAAATCCTAGAGAAGAGCACAGGCAGTAATTTCTCTGACATGGGCCATAGCAACATTTTTCTAAATAAGTCTCTTAAGGCAAGAGAAACAAAAGCAAAAATAAACTATTGGGACTACATTAAAAGAGAAAGCTTTTCACAACAAAGGAAACTTTCAACAAAACTGTTAACAAGGTAACCCACTGGGTGGGAGAAGATATTTGCAAATGATATACTTTCAATATCACTTAATTGATTGATTAATTAATTGGGTGAATGATTAACTTAATTAATCCTTTTAATTAATTAGGGGGATATTTATCAATCCCTTAATTAATTAAAGGGATTAATATTGAAGATATATAAAGAATTTCTGTAATTCCACACCAAAACAATCAAAAAATCCATTTTAAAAACTGGGCAGATGCTACAGTGAGTGCCGTGGAGTATGTAAACCTGGGACTAATATTACATTATATGTTTATAAAAAAATAAAAATAAGTAAATAAATAAAAACTGGTCAGAAGATAAGAGCAGACATTTTTCCAAAGAAGGGAAACGGACACAAAACAAGATCACTAACATCATTAATCATCAGGGAAATGCAAATTTGTCATTAAAGAAATAATGCTTATTACTATAAGTCTGTAATAACTAACATTTGTATATTATTTGGTAATTGAAAAAAACTTTATTTACATTTATTAATTTAACCTTTACAAAAACCTTTAAGTGGGGAGACAAAACGAAATTAAAAGCATCTACTAGACATTAAGAATGATGTCATAAGTTATCTTAATTCTCAGAAAAAAAAACCTGCTAGATTGGTCTTATTCAACTTTTACAGATAAGGTACCGAAGCTAACAAAGGTAAAAAAAAAAAAAAAAAAAAAACTGGTCTAAGCTCATACTAGCTGTTAAGTGAGAAAGGTGTGATATGAATCAAAGTCTGTCTTATTTAAAACTCTGTGTTCAATGTATAATGTCACTAAGAATTCAAAACAGGAAAGAAAGTGAAGAATGGATTTTTAATAGGAACCGTATCCTCATATGGATTTTATAATATGAATATTTAATAAATTTACAAAGGAAACCAGTCCACAGGAATAATGACTCTTTTATTCTTTTAGGGTCCTGTGCAAAGATGACACCGTTTGTGATTATGTATATGAGAACTGCTGTGTGATGATAACTCACTCTTCAGCTCTGGTTCCTAAGCAGAACCGTATTAGCTGCCACAAATGCAATACATTTGTGAAACACAAACCAAACTTTCAGCATTCAACACTGAGATTTCTACAGTAGGAATAAACACCTAAAAATTGTCCCAGATTATTTAGAAACCATTTTTTAAAAGGCATCAATGTTTTGTCTTAGAGCAATAAATTCATTCCATGAAAGAAATGGTTTACTTTTTCAGATATTCAAATATATGATTTTACTGATAATCACATGAAAAAAAGTATTTAAGAGGACATGAATAGTCTCAGTTTTAAAATAATTCCAGATACCTCTCCTAAGAATTCACTTTCTTCCTCTCGAACTCGAGCTTGATCCCAGAGCGTAACCTCTAGCATTCGCTCCCTAAACTCTCTTCGGTGGACCGGGGAATAAATGAATGTTTGGTTCCATTTGGGTTCCAATGTTTTCTTTACTGTTTTTGTTCTTCTCTTGTTTTTATCACTATAAAAAAAAAAAGAATATAAAAACTTACATGAACCTTTAAGTTTTTCCCTAAAAATTATTCATTTAAAATTTCTCAGGGAGTGAAGTCTTAGCACAAATATATTTATCATACATTATAAATATTATATCACTTAAACTCCTACTAGAATTTATAAGTATATAATTTAATATAAAGTACATAATTTACATTATAATTTATAAGTATATAATTACATCACTTTATAGAGGCAATATTTCAATAAATCTGAAATCCTTCCATGATAATTAAAAACTTCACCTTTCACAAAATCTAAATAAAACCAGACTGAAAAACAGTAATTCTACATATTTTTAAACATATTGCCTTATTGGAATCCTTCAAAATGGCAATGAACCAATAACATTACATACAATACTCACTTAAACTACAGAAGTGTAATTACACAGAAGTCCAATAAATTGTGACATTCACAACTTTTTATCCATATAGTTCAGCTGAGCAATTATAATTACATTTTATCAAGTTACTTTCTTGCATAAGGAAATACATACTTGCCCATCTGACAGTTACCAGATCTTTAAAAGCACTGTAAATTATTTTTTTCTTTTTTTGTGGGGGAGAAGGGGTAGAGGGAGAGTGAGAACCCTAAGCAGGCTCCATGACCCACAGGGCTCCACACAGGGCTCCATCTCAGGACCCTAAGATCATGACTTGAGCTAAAACAAAGACTCAGCTGCTTAACTGAGCTACACATGTGCCCCTGTAAAATTATTTCTGTGTGGGGTAGCCACTCTAACATTGGCTGGAAAAGCAAGCCTGCCATCCCTAATGGATGGGACTTCCAGCTCACAGGCTTCCATATTTTTTTTAACTGCATATCTCTATCAAGTGAATGCATTTGACAAAGCATCCCATTACATGCATATAAAGTCACAAAATATATACATGTATTACTGTACTGTTTTACTAATATATTGTGTCAATTTGTGATTATACAAAGTTAGAAATTTAAAATAATTAGGTAATTATTTTTAGGTAATTATCAATTACCTAAAATTATATTAATTAGAAAAAGAATCAGGTAATAAAAATACTTAGGTAAAAATTCAGAAAATCCAAATATTTCTTCCTGAACTCCAACGGACTGTCTCAGACATCCCCTGGGTGCATTCCTTTTAGAGATCTCTACTCTAGCTTATTAGAGAGGATCAATGGTGGGATAGGAATAAAGAAAATCATCTAGGAAGAAAACATTAAGCTATCTAGAGAGCTTATCTGAACTGAGTAGACAATAAGGTCCAAGCAGAACTATATTAACTGCTCAGCACAATACAATTCTAAGACTGTTAGAATACAGGAAGCAGGGAGAACTGAGAAAGGATAGAGCATCTCTGCAACTTCTTCTTGAGCAGGGCTTAATGCTCAATACAGATTGGATTTAACCAATCAAAAGCACAAATATTTCAACAGCTCATATATTTAATGTGTCAAAAAGCCATTTTAAAACAGTGTATCTTTATTAATTTCTATTGTCTTGTTAGGAAAGTAACTTTGCAAATCCATGTAGGAAATTTTAACTCTCTTCCGTGTTATGGAAAAGTTTTATAAATAAAAATAACTAAATAATAGAAAAAATAACAAGGGCTATGATTTATTCCTCCTGTCATCACCTCTCTTCATCTAAAAATTTCACAAATATTTATAAAGCACCTACGTATATTCCATGCTTTAAAAAATTATGAGACCCTCTGGAGAGAGAAAGTTCCCTCCTTTAAAACCAGGAAGAAAGCATTTAGTGGGAGACTTTCTGTATAATTCAACAGTGGTTTATACTGCAATCTGAAAGGGAATGGAAAAATAAACCTTGATTTCCTCTTAAGGAGTGAAAAAAGTTCTCAGCTAAAGAGGACTATTTCAGAAGGGATTTCTATACTGGGTAGGAGGGAGAGTAGATAATCACTGAAATTCCTCACACACCCACCATGTACAATTAACATTTAATAAGGTAATTTAATGTGTAATGTGTATTGAAGCACTAGTCCATGCAAAGAAACATGAAAAATTATCTTCAGCAAGCAAAAAAAAAAAAAAAAAAGAAAAGGCAAATGAGTTTTGTTTTTTTTTTTTCCTAGAAGTATAACAAATGTCTTCAAAATAAGATCAGGTTAAAAAGATGGGAGCAACTTAGTAGGTGCAGCATACAACTCTTGATCTTGAGGTTATGAGTTCGAGCCCCACATTGGGTATAGAGATTACTTAAACATAAAATCTTTAAAACAAAGAGACAAACAAAATAAGATCAGGTTGTGTAAGTCAAACACTGAAAAATTGCTAAGAGTACTTAAAAACTAAGATCAATATGCATGCTATTGAGATTTTTTCTTAATAGCAGCCCAACAACAATGTCATTGATCTCTAACAGCATCATTAACCTGTTAAGAATGGAAACTTTTTTTTTTTTTTTAAATAAAATCCAACCTAAAGCCTTTTCATGCTACCAGTATTTTTGGTTTCCATTTACCACAGTAACGCCATGAAAATACTTGTTTACTTAAAATGAGAGAAAGAAATGTTTTTGACTGAAAACCAACTTTACTTCAAGATATGAAAGAGTGTAAAGCACACCCAGCTTTTTTTTTTTTTTAAGATTTTATTTATTTATTTGACAGAATAAGAGAGAGATCACAAGTAGGCAGAGAGGCAGGCAGAGAGAGGGGGGAAGCCGGCTCCCCGCTGAACAGAGAGCCTGATGTGGGGCTCAATCCCAGCACCTTGAGATCATGACCTGAGCCGAAGGCAGAGGTTTAACCCACTGAGCCACCCAGGCTTCCCACCCAACTGCTTTTTAGAGTACATAGTTCATCACTTTAGAAAATAAAGTTTTGAATGGACGGACTAGCACAGTAACATTCTAATTTACATCTCTTCAATGCAAGCTCACAGGTCCCTCCAGAATTCTTATCGATAAAAAGGCATCAATTATTTTCCATGTTCACCTATTCAAATTGTTTTTCTCCCAGAAAAACTGTCACGAAAAATGAAATAATTCATACCCAAAGCATAAACAGTCCTTTATTTATGTGTAAAAACTTGTATCAACAGAAAAAAAAATTGACAATAATATAGCTGTTTCTGAGTTAGCCAAAGAATTCTCTTCTATATTTTAATTTTTATTTTGTGTATGTGTATATGTTAGTCACCATACATCATTAGTTGTTTTTTCTTTTTTATTTCTTTTCAGTGTAACAGAATTTATTGTTTTTGCACCACACCCAGTGCTCCATGCAATACGTGCCCTCCTTAATACCCACCACATGGTTCCCCCACCTCCCACCCACCCCCCCGCCCCTTCAAAACCCTCAGATTGTTTTTCAGAGTCCATAGTCTCTCATGGTTCCCCTCCCCTTCCAATTTCCCTAGTTTTTGATGCAGTGTTCCAAGATTCATTGCTTACATACAACACCAGTGCTCCATGCATATGTGCCCACCTCAGTACCCATCACTTTTTAAAGATACAAACCCTGGGGCACCTGAGTGGCTCAGTCAGTTAAGCATCTGCCTTCAACTCTGGTCATGCTCAACTGGGGAGTCTGCTTCTTCCTCTTCCTCTGCTTCTGTGCTCTCTCACTTACTCTCTCTCTCTCTCAAATAAATAAAGATAAAACCCCAACACAACTTTATCAATTAATAAGTAAGCAATAAACTTGCTCAAATATTCCTCAAATTCTTGATAGGTAACAAGGAGACAGCTGAGAAAGTATTTGAGAATGAAATATTTAAATGTTTCCCACATTCTTTGGTGTTGAGAATAGATTTTTTTAAAAAATGCCTTTAAATATTAAAGGAGTAGTGAGGGGGACCTTCCTTTCCATTTTAGATCTATCTGCTGAGAAAGGGGAAAGGGTATATAAAATAAAATAAAATAAAATAAAACTAAACAAAAATAATCAATAATAAATTCTAAAACTTGAAAGATTTTTATCATCTTCAAAAGTGGTTTTCTTCAAAGACTGAGGAAGTAGAAACTGAAGTTCTGCGTGCACACAAGAACACTGACGGGAAGGCAGCGTTTCCGGCAGGTTGTGACGGCGGCATTCTGAGAATGCCTGAAACCACGCGTGCTCTGGGAAGCCAAGTGACATGGCCTCCAGGATGGCAGGGTAATGTGCCCGTGAAATCCAGATCCAACTAAAGCTTAAGCTAGTTAAAAGCCCCAGTTATGAATATCCTCTTCTTCCTGTGCAGTTCAAAGTATACCCCTATCCGAAAGACAACCTAAGTTGTGAGAAAACAGCTTTCTCCAAGGAAACTTCGTAAGATAAAATTATACGGCAAACAGTTTCTAATCGTTTTAGATGTGTGGGCGCCTTGACATGTTTTCTGAGGAATTTTCTTCACAAATTTCACTTCAAAAGTATCAAAATGTAAGGCCTTTGTTAATTGTCTACTTCCTTTCGTTTATCCTTTTCTTTGAGAGATTGTTTTTCAGATGATACTTAGGCACTCAAATCTGATGACTTTCACTTGAACTAAGTACATGGGGGCCCAGAATTGTGTAAACATGTTGAAGATTAGCCCTGTGCCAGGCCACTTGCAGCCTGAGAAAAAACAACCAGACCTTGAGAACACTCTGTCCTGGAAATGAGCGACGCAAGAAGAGCTGGGGGAAAGGTCATCGGCGCCATTAATTCTTCCTCTTCTCATGATGTCTATCCAATAGTCTCTCTTATTTTTTTATGTTCCGGAGATTAAAAATGATTAGATAATTTTTGAAAAGCTATTTCTCCAATCCTAATGTCTCTGTTTAAATTAGGGCAAAACAATATCATTTATCCTAATTAACATGGACACAAACCAAACCAATGATGCTTGAAGAAGCTGATTCTAGGCACGGTGGTAAAGGTTCTGGATGATATGGGGTGGGCAGATATAAAGCACTCATTAATTTTATGGAATATAAAGAAATGATATCTTAGTATGAGGAGGTAGGCGTTGTAAGGGAGTATGAGTACATTCTGGTATCCTTTCCAGCTTTTTGCTGCTGTAGATTGTGTTAAAAATGTACCTGATTTTAAAAACTGTAACTTTTAATGATTTTGATAAGTGAAAATATACATCATTTAAGAATCCATACAATGGGGGCGCCTGGGTGGCTCAGTGGGTTAAGGCCTCTGCCTTCGGCTCAGGTCATGACCAGGGTCTTGGGATCAAGCCCCGCCATCAGGCTCTCTGCTTAGCGGGGAGCCTGCTTCCTCCTCTCTCTCTGCCTGCCTCTCTGCCTACTTGTGATCTCTGTCTTGTCAAATAAATAAATAAATAATCTTTAAAAAAAAAAAAAAAAAGAATCCATACAATGGGGACACCTGAGTGTGCTCAGGTCATGATCCCAGCGTCCTGGGATCGAGTCCCACATTGGGCTCCTTGCTCAGCAGGAAGCCTGCTTCTCCCTCTGCCTCTGCCTGCCACTCTGTCTGCCTGTGCTCACTCTCTCTGAAAAAAAAAAAAAAAAAAAAAAAAAATCCATACAATGTAAAATAAATATTCAATAAAATCATCTATGACATTTGATATGCATTTTAAAACAATCTTGCATTCACTGTCACCATTTTGAAGACTAATAAGAATCATAATAAAATATGAATCATGTGAATCATTTGAATCATTATGCTTATGTTAAACTTCATAAATATCTGACTTGTGTGATATATAAAAATAAATAAGACTGAACTGAAACACCTACTGTTATTAACATTTCTTATTTATTTTCAAGAACATTTACTTTTGTTTCACACCCTTACCTTCTGTCTGGAAGAAAGTAAATTTTGACATAAGGATTCCTTGGCCTCCCATCTTCCCTGGAAGGGAGATCCTTTGCTCCCAGAATTGTAACTATTAATTGATGACCAACCTTGTCAAACCATAGTTTTATCTGAAAAGCAAAATATTCATTTATCAGCTCAAACTTTTTTTTACCATAACATAATGTTTATATTTCCAATCTTTGTCCCACTCTCTTACATTAATGTGAGCACAGAATGTAAGTTCTACTTAGTAAGTTGCAGAGAGTTAAAATAAAAGGATATGCTATAATAACTTCAATGAGTAGAGGATAAATTTAGATATTTTGGGTTGATTAATAAATCACTTGAGCTTTTTGTTATCCTAATTTGACTGCTTATTAACATGCACATAATAATTACACTGCCATAACTAAGAACTTTATGTACAATGACTGCTATGTCTATCTTTATGCAAGAATCACTATGGTTCATTTTAGTTCCCCTACAATAATGAGCTCAGAATAACTGCCCAAATGAATTGAATAGATACCTTATTTATATGGCATTCATAGGGAATTTTTAAGCAAATGTTTTAAAAGATAAAACATTTCATTTAAAAAGACATCTCAAAGATTATAAGCAAGGTGAAATTACTAGTAGCTTTAATCAATAGACTCCTTAAGTTTGAATTTAAAACCATAATAAATTCATCTTTATAGATTTTTTCTTACACAGACATAAAGTCCTTTTTCATTAGTGAGGAAGATGTATCACAGCCTTAGAATAATAGGATATATTTTATCATTCAAGATGAGAAAATGTGAGTGATTTCCCTAAGACATAATTAGGGATTAGAACTTCATATCCAGTTGCTAAATTCATTTGATTTAACAATTACCACCTCCCACACCCATACCTCACACTCCCACACCTAGCTAGCTGTTTCTACCATGTCAGGATTTATAACCATGGCTCTACCCCACATTTTGGTTCAGAACTCAGCACATCTTTGACCACTATCTTGATATCAAAACCAAAACCTGAAATCTGGGAATAAAATTATGGTTGAGATAGAGTTTGGTGGTTTATATGCTTTTTAATAGTTCAATTTTTATTTTAATCTGGATGTACAATATTTGCAGCAATTTAAAAAATATAAATATACATTTCATGTCAGTCTTGCCCTCTTCCTCTGAAATGGCCAGTCGGGTCTGGGCCAGGCTCTGACATACATGAATAAATACATATCATACATACATACACATATAGATCAAATCATATAAAATAAATGTATATATATGCATGTATACATGATAGACTGGTAGTGTAGTTCCATTTCTAGCATGGTTTTGTTCTGTCCCTCACTTCAGATTTTAGAGAATGAGAGGCTGAGCAAGACTTTTGACTCAGAAGAGGAAGACTGATTGCCCAGAAGAGTATATAAAATTATTTATCCTGATTTTCAGTCAAATGGAATTAGCCCTCTTAGTAATAGTAAGAAGTATTTAATTTTTAAAAATTATAATTATTACTCTTCACGCTGTACTAAGTCCTTATGTGGAAGGCAGGTATTTTCTAGCTGTTGTGCAACAAAGTTTTCCTAATAGAGCTGCCAGGTATAGTCTCTAGACAAGTTTTTCTTCAAGTGTGGCTCCCTCACCTCCTTATATCAGCGTTATCTGGCTTATTTGTTAAAAAGTTCCAAATTCCTGTGGCCCACCTGTCACCTACTGAATCAGAACGGGGCCCAGGAACTCGTGTTTTAATCAATCCTCCTGGTGATTCTCTTAGGCATTCAAGTTTGAGAACCACTGCCTTAAACTAGGAGATCAACAAACTGGGTGGGGGGGGGGGGTTAACATGCAAATAGAAAAAAAGTTCAAGTATTTCCTTGTGTAACAATATGAGAACATAGATACAGATGAGGATAAGTGGGAAAAAAAGACTATTTTTCTGGCAAAAGACATAAGGGGGAAACAACAACAAAAGAAAGAAATACAAGAATCTCATATATGAGATGAAACAGATGTTGTCACATAGCCTCATGGTTCCTCTAAAAGGTGTTACCAAAACCACATTAATTTCTGATAGTCTCTATTTTCTAAAGAAAAAAAAAAAAACAGCTTATAGCTTTATTTTCCCATGATATTAAAAATCCTTCTCTGAGGATCATGACATGAATATTAGGCACTTCAAAGAGAAAAAGATTCTGAAAGGCTAAAGAACAATTTTCTGATGAACTATACGCTGAGAAACTAAGAAACAATAATAATCATTATTAGACTAAGTTCATAATTATTAGAGAAAATCATTGATTTCTGCCCACTTTTACAAGGGGTGAGGCTAAACACTTGCCCTCTCCATAGGCGATCTTTTTGCTCCTCTCAAATGGTTAGAAACATTTCAGATACCTAACTTCAAAATGTTTGATAAGTAGTATTCTTTTTAGATTTTCTTATGCCACGGAAAATGAAAAATATCATTTGTCAATAATACTCATTTTTCATGCAAACATATTAGGCATATGGCTTTCATATTTTCATAATTATACCTTATAATTTATTAAATCATACTTTCCAAATACATAAATGTTAAAATAATATAGGTTAAAAAAAACAGGCACTTTTTAGTTTTACGGATTTTTCATCAAAATTACAACTTTTAATAAACTGTCTTAAATTAGGCATTTGATCAATAGCCCTAATTTTTATTTTATATTACAGGATTTGCATTGAAGTTTTTAATAGATATCCAGTTCACCTTATCAAAACAGAATTTTCTTATTTGCTAGATTATTTTATCAAAGTCCTAAATTTCTTATCTGTGCTTTTCAAATGAATGGTTAAAATATATGTTGATTTCCCCAAAATGGAACAAATGTATCTCCACAGTCCTAGATATGACATACTTCTTATCTTAGTTCAATTTCATTAATAGAAATCATGGCTTCATTTTAATTGTTTTAATATAACAATCATTCCAGCTTAACCATGTACCCATTCTTAAATTCCCTAAGGAGAACTGAACAGCACAAGTAAATATTTAACTCTAAATAACATTAAGTAAACAATTGTAATTTTTAAAATTTAAACTAAATTAGTATTATTCAAAACTAACAACAAAAAAAAAACATGCAGCAAAGCAAGGAAAGCATACTACTACTTTAAAAAAGACTATATTGTCATTACTTTACCATATAAGGGTTTCCTAATGAAAAGAGGCAAACAACTTGTACCAAGTATTACGGTAAAATTAAATGACATTTCAATTACAAAATGTAAGCAACATAAACCCAACTTATTTTATTTAGATTGTTATTTTGTTCTTTCAAAGTAATACACTTTCCAAAGTTGAACCTTATATATAATATGCATAAAATTCATATTTTAGATAAGGTACAAATTTATTTGCCAATCTCCTCAAGGAGTTGTTGCTTGGAAAATGCAAGAGAATGTAGATGTTAAGTGATATAATGAATGATTTAAAGAGACAGCAACCTTAGTGTAATAAAGGATAATATCAACAGTATAAAATCAGCTGTTTTGTCAATGTTACATATACATACATATAAGTACAGTCTGAAACCTATGAGTTTAGTACTTGGTTCAGTAATATAAAATCACTAACAAAGATTGTCTCTTTAAATTTTTATTGTATTTTAATCCCCATGCAGAATTTTACAAGCTGGCTTATAAAATGATTTGAAAGTCAATAATATGGTTTGGAGCAACATACCAAAAAAAGTTTCCTACTACGCATTTTCCAAAAACATACAAATAAGGGTTAAAACACAACTTTAGTTTCTATCAGGCAGACAAGGCCTTTACCTGAACCCTAGGAACAAAAGGCGTTGTTCTTCTACTAAGGCTTTGGCTCTGGTAAGCAAAATTAAAGAAAAAAGCAATAAAACAAAACCAAAAAGGACAACACGCTGGAACTAAAAGACCAAAAGTAAAATAAACACAGAAAACTATCCCTTAAATATACTTTTTACATAACAACATATATCTAAATTAAGTACTTCAACGAAATGAATAAGTTAATCTTGCCAAAATGCTAAAACATATAAAAACCATATAAAATCTTAGAATTTTTCAATGTAATCAACATAATAGGAAGTAAGACTGAATGTAAAATAACACTCTGGGGCTCATATACTCTGAAAGAATGAGTATAAACATAATCCAAGAGTCAAGAAATTTCAAGTTTCACCCTTAAACACACTACCACAGACAAAAATCATAGTCCAAGAAGATGTTTCATGAAAATGCATCATAGGATTATAGTGAAAAGTAATCTGTAGAAGTAACTGCATGACTTCTCCAAAATACGTTTAACAAAAGTTTAAAAAATATTAGACAAGTTGGCTTTAGCATTTCTTAAAAAAAAAAAAGTAGATAAAAGTGTGCAGAAGACACTGGATTAATTAGTTGATTCGTATCTTAAGAATTTACACCAAATTCAAGGATTTAAACACCATTTTAAACATTTATTAGGTATCACTCAAGATAACACTGTTTGTTGCTAATCACACTTATTAATGATAATACCTCACTTCTTTTTATTTATGTAGTTCTTCATATTTTTCCAACCTTTTACTGATACTTTATTGCAAGTTCATTGCTTCCAACAACATTAGGAGGTAGTTGCTATTATGCTAATTTGAGACGAGGAAACAGAGACACAGAAAAAGGCTGCAGACAGTTGCCTATACTCAAACAAAAAGAGAGTTTAAAGGTAGAAAATAAAGCTGGGTTCTAAAAAAACAAAAACAGAAAAGGAGAGAGGAGAGAAGGGAAGGGAAGAGGAGAGAAGAGACAAGAAGAGAAGAGAAGGGAAAAAAAGGAATGAGAAAAAAGAAGAGAAAAGAAAGGAAAAGAAAAGCAAAGCCCAGTCTATTTAAATTTAAATCAGTCTATTTCAAATGCCCAGAATAAAGTCAAGTTTTCTTTCTCTTCTGGCTTATTCTGTTTTCACTTGAAAAGAGTTTCCAAATAACACTACAATAATCAGAATTTTGTGTCTTTATTAAGGCAGGTCAATGGTTAAATCCATAACAAAAATCAGATGCACATGTCTGGGTTTGGGGATGGATTTCAAGGCATTTAATTGTTTTCTTTCACCAAGATTCCATCCCTTTCTTCATACTTCTCATGGATATCTCTCTTGTCTAATTCAAAGAGTTATAAATAGAGGCCTCAGGCCTTTCCACTGTTATAAGGAAACAGATAATAGGCAGTCGGAGGACAGTTGCCTAATTCAACTATCATCAGATAGAGACTGTTAAGACATAAATCTAAAACCCAAGGGAAAACAGACCTTAAAAGCAGGTATCAATCATCTAAGTCATCTTTCTCTCTCTCCAAAAACCAAGGCTGTCTCAAATCTAAGCCATCTTCCTTTTCATGTGGAGACATTTCCAAAGGAAGAAAGAAATCTTTAGAAATGGAGTATGTTACTGATACCTTTCAGCATAATCCTACGTGGTTACTTCTCTAGCAAATGGACCAGGGATGTATGAAATGCATAGAGATTGACAAGGCAAGCTGAACGAAGGGACTAACAAAACACTCTATTTGGAAATAGATTTTATTTTCCTTGTTCTCTCACCTGTTCTGCCTGTTTTAGACCCAAAGTAGCAAGGTAATAGAAGGGTTTTGAAGTAAATATTACTTCACAAACTAAAAAAAAATTAATTTGAGACAAACAGCATTTTGGAATAAATTAGTCCTTGAAGGCAAACATTTGACATCTTCTAAAATGGTCTCAAATGAGCAACTCACAGATTTCTGAAGTCGGTAGTCTACAATCTACAGTAATTTAAAACTAATCTTCACCTCTAAATTTATACATTGAACTTGACTATAAAAGCATATTTTTCTCTTGCTAGTTTTTTAAATGGAGATGAAATGCAAACAATACCCTAAAAGTAACCATTTTAAAGGGTACAATTCAATGGCATTTAGTACATTCACAGCACTGTGCAACCACTACCTCCCTCTAGTTTCAAAACCTCGTATTATCCCAGAATATACTGTACCTATGAAGTAATCAATCCCCATTCCCTTATCACTCCAACTCTTGGCAAGGACTAAGCACCTTTCTGCCTCTATGGATTCTGGATATTTCCTACAGGAATGGTGAAATATTATATATGGCATTACAATTTGTAACTAAAAACATTAACGTATTTTAAACTGGAAATATCTGTCGAAACCTATAACAACTCAGTTACAGGAGTCACAGAAGAAGTGAATTTATACATAATTTGCTTTGCATTTTTAATATCACTCTACCATACTGCACTACCATCTTTAGGGCATTCCTTTTAGGCAATGCTTCTGGAATAAAAAGGTTGTGATGACGAGGCACAATAAACAAAAGCGCAAAGGAAAACACTTTCATTTACAGAGGTTTAAAAAGGCTATAGAATTTCTAAAGAGGTATGAAGAATACATACCTATTCTTCAGTTATCTATTCCACTTAAATGGGCATACAAAATGGATATGTACAATATTTGCAAATAATCACTAAAAATAGAGTCAGAAAAATATTAAAACAAGGTAATGTAGGGAAACATAGCTGCAAATCAACCACAGACCTAGGAGTTAAATAAAATATGACTGTCAAAAAGAATCAATGTGTTCCTATAGAAAGAATTTTGAGCCATTCCTCATTTTTAAAAAGAGTTGATGGCTGTCTTTTACCTCAACGTTCTACCAAAAACTAGCCAAAGATTCCAGATTAATTTAAAAATATTGAAAGAACTACAAAAGTAATCCTCTACAGAAGGGAACTGTTGAACTGTGTTAGAACACGAGTTTTAAAACGAATCAAAATTAGGGAGTGTTGACACTGAGAAGGCTAACCTATAGTCCAGGAGTCATAAACCTGAGCTCATACCGAGTTTCTCACCAAATGTATTAATGACACTTTTACAGTTATGCCCTAGGATAATAACAAGCGGCAGCAGAATTCAAGCATAGAGAGGAAATAACCTGCATAAATTTTTAAAAATCATCAGTAACCTTGAAGTGAACGTTTAAACAACAATTTAAATTCTATGTATATTTCTATTTGAGAAAATATCAGTCCATGAACTGACAAATATATTAGGAGGTCAGCTCACATACCATACAAATTATCTTTGTTCTCTGCAATTAGCAACATCATAAACTTCTGAGTTATGAGCTCAGGTAAAATCTCACCAAAATAAAAATTTATAAAGGTAAAATAAGTAGAAGGAGATAGGAACTGTAATGTTACCTTGGGGTTTCCTAGGAATTTTCCCAAAAAGTGACATATGTGGATGTATTTCCTAAACTCTATATCATTAGAGCAAAAACTGTCTCCAGTTCATAGGCATAGGATTAAAAATATTAGAAATAATATATCTTGTGGTTTTTTGCATGCAAAGAATAAACATAAAATTAAGTTTCATGAGGATAAAATCCATGTCTATCTTATCACTGTTATATTCCCAGCAACTAATACTATGGCTGACCTAGGGTCAGAACTTAACATATATTTCTTGAAGAGATGACTGAAGATTCATGTTTATAGCAATATAAATTAAGAATAAACAAGATGTCCCATAATAGCAAATTAAGTTAAAATGATATAATATGTAATAATATATAATAGGTCTTAAAATAATTTAAAAAAAATATTTACAGAAGAAATTTTCAAGAAAAAATGTACAATATGTGACAAAGTGAAAAAGCAGGTCTCAAAATACTATGAACAGATTTATCACTTTTGTTTAAAAAATCGTATGTATGTGAAAAGTTACATTTGAGTGGTGGGATTATAGGTGATTTTGATTTTTTAGTTATTTATCTATACTCTCTAGATTTACCACAACAAATATGTATTATACTTATTAATGTTATCTTACTGGAACATATCCTTTCTAAGTCATAAGAAAGTGATAAGATGTACACATTTTACAATTACATGGACTTTAAACTAACACCATTTATAAATGGAAATCCTATGACTTTAAATCATTAATTATACCCTTAGAAGTAAAACTTCATGTCTATATTCCCCCAAATATTTAAGTCTTACCTTTCTAGTATATTCATTTTGAAACATGATAAAAAATAGCTGAATTTGAAATTTGTCTAAATGCCTTTGCTATGCTCCTCCATCTTCCCCCCTCCTCCCCAGTCCAATTTCTATAGGGCTTTGGGATTTCAAAGACAGTAACAAAATGGTACTTACTTACTATGAAAGTCTAACTTCCACTTCCACTCCCTCCTCCACCCAATGAAGCCAATACACACACACACACACACACACACACACACACATACACGCACACATGCACACATGCACATACACATTTATGTACTGGCATCATCCAGCCATCCAAAGTATTATTTAAAGATGGACTATTTGAAAGGAGCCATAATAATTTAATAAATAATCTTAATATTATCACTTTCTAAAGTGCTGGAAGAAAATACATATACATTTATAAATGACAACATCTATGCTGTCAATACATGTAAAAGAGTAAGTAGAAAGATGCTACTTATAAAGAAAATGAAAAAAGACCACTGTCTTCAAGTGAAAAAGTTCAATCTGTTTATGAGAGAAAGGAAAAAAAAATAATAAAGAGAAGAAATTCATTTTAGTAAGACATTTACAAGCTCCTAATAGTATCTCAACTTCTTTCTTGCTTAATTTTTCTGTTATTGTCACTTTTGTGATCAAAATAGCTCCAGAATAGATATGTCTAATAACTATTTCAAGAATTTTAATGTTAACTCTGCTTATACTTCCTATGGCTTTTAATTAATAAAAATTCTTCAGTAAAAATCATACACCTCCTCTACCCCCAAAAAATAAAAGGAGAAATTACATAGCTGATTTAAAAAAAAGCTTTTCCTATTGTTCTTAAAATAACAGCCCAAGAATAGTTTAGTTTTCAATTATAACATTTTTATCCAAAATTCAATGTCTGGATTTTGAGAATCTAAATAGTTCTTAATACATATAAAATTGCAAGTTTAGTAACTCATCAGCATTATGTCTCTAAAATGCAACTGGATGAATTTAGATATTTTAATATTTTAAATAGTTTTAAAAGAGAATGACAATTGAAGAAATTGATAAAAAGTGAGGACTCAAATTTGCAAAGCTCTTCTAATATAGGCAGAATATGCCTAACTGAATTTTTAGTTTTTATACAAAATGTTCAAGATTAGGGATCACTTACTATGAAATCACCAGTATACTCAGTTATTATATATTTCCACATTTATTCAGTTTTGGCTTGTGACCAAAGCTTTTCAAGTATAATACCTCAGCAATATTCATACCCCAATTATTTACTATGAAATTCATACCAAATTTCCTTAAACTTGAAAAGCAGGGAATGTATAAAATTTACTTTCACCTTAAATATACATCTTTGTACAGTACAGCAATCTGATTTCTCTCAAAAGTCTAGGACAAATTATAGTCATTTTAATATATTGAGCAAAAGTCATGACCTTGAATTTTGGAATAAAATTACTAAAGTAAAGGTTTTAGATATCCCCACAAATTCTCTCATTAAATTCCAGAAAATCTAATATAATCTAATAAGAAAACTCTATGCTAAATAATTAAAGTTAAATTTCAATGAATCAAAACTACTGATAATGTGAAAACTGATGGTTAAAAGCACAATTAAATTCTAAAAAGGAGTTGGTTTACAAAAAGTTATTGTCACATAGTAATAACAGTACTTGGTATTCCAAAAAGAGAAATTAATGTAGTGATTACATACTGAAAGTTGTCCAGATAAGTATTGTGGAACATCCCTCAACATGCCTGGACTCATGGGAGAGGTAACGGAAATAGAAGGGCGATCCATTTTTTGAGATTCAAAAGAGCTAGAACCTGAAACGGTAATTATACATAAAGAACAATAATGATTATTCTTCCTTAGTATTTAATAATCTTTACCATATTGCTTTTAAATTATTTATTTATTTTTAAGACTTTATTTTATGTCTTTATTTTAGAGTCACTTATCATTGTGAAATAAAAGCAAAAAATCTACTTTAATAGTATATTCTTAATTATTATAGGATCCGATCACTTCTCATCAACTCCATTGCTACCACCAATGGCCTAAGTCACCAAATAAAATACTAAATATCAAAATAGTTTTCTCACTACTCTCTCTGCTTTCATCCTTGACTCCATTTGAACTATTTTCCAACACAGTAGCCATATTTTAAAACATAAATCTCTCCTCAAAACCAACCTGTGTAGTTCTGATTTCCCACAGAATAAAAGCCCAAAAGGAAGTAGACTTTACGGTGGTTCACAAACTCTATGCAATCTGGCTGCCATGTCTCCCCGATCCTTCATCCTTCCCACTGCTCACTCCAGTGCAGCAATACTTGCCTCCTTGCTTTCCTCCGGCACATCCTAGGATTCCCTGCCTGAGACACTGCACCACTTGCTCCCTGTCCCTGGAAACCTCTTCCCCCGCATAGCCACTCTTCCAAATCTTTGCTCCAATCACTTCCTTTTCAATATGGTCTCCCCTGATCAACAGACTTCAAATGGCAACCTATCTCCTCTCTTCTTTTAGAACACCCCTTACTTTATTCTCAATCAATCAAGAAACTTAGTTCACTGGAAAAAAGCCATTTGTTTAACATCTGAAATTGCACTCAAACACAAGTAATAAAAAGCACTTACATATTTAACATTACTTAAACTTATTTGTCTATTGTTCCATTACTACTCTGATGCCAAATCAAAACTACTATCCTGTTTTCTAAAAAGAGAAATTAGGATATGACTCACTAGATTGTCCCAAGCATTCCCCCCACTTACTGAGGGGTAGTTTACAAAGTAGTAGATTTTAAAATTAGAAGAAATTAAGGAAGGAGGGGGTGAAACTTGTAGGAGAGATGGGTATGTTCATTATTTTTGTTGTGATGATGGTTTCATTTGTACATCAAAACTTACCTCATTGGGTACTTCAGTGCAATTTATTATAGTGTACCTTAATAAAGCCATCTAAAAATATATAGTAGTTAAGAGGGCGTGATTAAAAAAACTATCTTAAAATATTATAGAATTTTGTACTTTATCCCACAATAATATGAAATAATACTAAATTTTTCATTTATGCAATAACTATGTATTTGATAACAAGATTATTCTATTTCTTATTTCATATTAATAGACAAAATACTTCATTTGACCCATGGAAAATGACAATATTAGTATTTTCTTCTAGAATGAATGAGACTTACTGGACTCCAGTTGTGCATGTGTGCTATCAGGGATTCTAGGGATATCTCTGAAATGACAGAACAAGAAAGCAAGAAATTGTTTCCACAATTAATGCAACTGCTATTTTTATGATCATCAATCAGTGTAAAATGAACAAAACTGTGTATGATAGTAGTGTTACATAAGTAAGAGAAAACAAGCTGTAGTACTTTATTGCTAATCAAAGTGTTCTGAACTAACCTGAACTACTTCGAAAGGAATAAACAGTCATATGATTTATAGAAGACTTACAAAAATATATTTCATTTTCTATGTTACTACATGACTGCCCATTCTAATAAATTTTTGAATTTAAGATAGGTTTTACGATATATTTGAATCCTATTCTCTTCTTTAATCAACAATATTGAGTTATAAATAAAGTATCACCACAAGAAAAATGTAAAGATTCAGATTGTGGATGAAATTTTTTAAATGTATTAACTCCATTGAGGAAAAAATGCAAACAGGCTTTTCTTTGGGACTTACAAATGGTAACTGAATTTATGCCAAAAGTATGGACATTTTTGTTGGAGATTTTAATAGTAAAGGTCATTCAGGAAAAGTATATAAAAGAATATTTATGAATTTGAGATATTAAGCAAAAATATGATTATAGGATCATTACTTTGAAAGGAACACTTCAATAAAACTAAGTTACCAATGTAACTCATTTTCTCCAGCATAAAAAGAGATCAAAATAATATAGTCTGATCATTTCCTAAATGAATGACAACAGGGCATTGGTATTCTTCAAAAAAAAAAAAAAAAAAAGAATTTTTATAGCTTCCACCCTCAAATACTCTTACCCCAAACTTGCACTTAATAATTTGCTGTCATTGTATATATATTTCCTATAGCTTTTACTTAGTTATAGGTATATCTCTTACATTGGCTTAGAATATAAGCTTCTATAAGGGAAACACTGCTGTGATATTTAATGAGAAATTATCAGCATACAGTACAAAAGACTGTATTTATTGCCAACTTTTGGAAATTGCTATTTGAATCTAGAGGTAAAATATTACAAACGCCACGGAGTACTTTGGTATTTGCTTATTTTTTGTCTGTTTCCTTAAACATATCATGTTGTTCCTTAAACTGTTCCCTCTGTTTAGGAACAGTGTATCCTTGGGACCTCTCTTTCCTATGTTGAAATCTCCATTTTGAAAAAAATATGTAAAATTCATTGACCCTTATTTTCACAATGTAGAGGACTACAGTTTGTGAACTTTCTTTTAGAAGTAATTGTTACTATAGTCTCCTCCTACTATGCCGTTAGCCCCCTATTAAGCTAATAGACAATTAAAAAAAATAAACATCTAAATAATAGAATATAATAACTGTATATTCTGGCATGATCAGATAAAGAAATGGCATGATTTTTGGTGAGCTGTTTTAGCAAAAAAGGAGAAAAGAAGCACTGCCCTCAAAACAATAATTTCTATAGAACAATCAGATTTTTAGATTGCATACTACAAATGTGCAAGAGTAGTCAACTTATAAGATATGTTCATAAAATACACAAGCCGACTCACCCAATAGGTCTTGAAACAACAAGCTCCACTTGTGGTTCAGGTTTGGATTCCAGAATGATGTTATACACTTCTTCAAATGTGGCTCCTTGCAAAAACCTTCCATTCCATTCTAATACTTCATCACCTAGAGTGTATTCCAGTAATGATAATCTTAGAAAGAAAACTAATCCCATAAAATGCCTTTGAAACCAAAGCACCCTTAAACTGCAATGAACTTCAGAGAATAAAGTCACTGTCATGAAGTATGACATACTAAGAACAGCTCCATTGGCATAAAATTTGATGATAAGGATGATTAGCATTTTTATCCAAAAGGACAAAGGTCTGAGGGATAAAACTACATAAAAGTTATCTCTGTGGTTTCTAAATAGGAGTCTGATTCTAGAAATTATTAAAATCTGTTAACTCTTTGAAAATTTTATGACTATATTCTAGGTTTGTCAATATCTATGCAACACACAGCAGGGTGGCCGGGACAGGGGTGGCAGGGAAAGAAAGAAAAGCAGCAGACTCTCTGCTGAGTGAGCGGGGAGCTGGATGCTGTGCAGGGCTCAATCCCAGGACCCTGGGACCATGACCTGAGCCGAAGACAGACATTTAACCAACTGAGCCGCCCAGGCACCCTACAGTTTCTTATACAAAAGGCTTAATACTTATCATCTTATCATATTCCCTTCAAGGCACTCAAGGATCTCTCCAATAGTATCCATTACCAAAGAGATAAGGAATCACACATTGTAGAAAATATGTATTTATCTATAATGTTTGTTTCCTAAACTGTTGGGATTTTTTTAAAAATGAAGCCTTATGGGAAGCAAAATAGATTAATACTAGATACACAATAAGAATATCCATCAGCCAAAAGCATCAGTAAATATAAAAAGCTTTTTATCTAATGTGACTCAAGAAATAATAGTTACATTTTCCATTAAGAATAGAGATTTTTTATTTAAGTTAAAAATGAGTTCCTGATTTTTGGTCAAATCATTTCTAAGTGAGGATGACTTTTTCATAACTACTTCAGTTTAACAGTTTAAATATAAATAATCAAAGATAGAAACCTACCTGGTCTAAGATGTCCTACAGTATCAGCTAAACTTCCTTTTTTCACTTTGGTAATAAAAGCACAAAGCCGACCTGATTCAGTCATCTTTCCTCCTACAACCTTTTAAAAGAGAAAAGTGTTAAAACAGGCATATTGTTCAAAGGAACATAGTTGAAGATTCAAGTAAAAAATAACTAGACAATTTGTAGCTTTTAAAACTATAATATTCTAAAAATAATTTTTAATAATATGGTGTTATTAGAAACTGACTACATGTTCCATGAGTGGACTTTTTTTCACATATTCTAAAATTTTCACAATTATTTGTTTAAAAAAAATCACATACCTTAGAAAGAACTTAATAAACTGTAATTTCTCTCAGAATTGTTTTTATCATTTCCAAAAACATGCTCTTACAGTATTACATAATTATATTAACGTTTCTAGTTATAGATTTCAAATATCTTAATCACATAAATATTTGTTACTTTGACTATGGTAAGCCATCACAATTCCATTATTTAGTAATCTTTCAGGCTCATTGATTAATGTAAGTGATAATGATGGATTTTCCCTAAGAAAACTACAAAATGTACTTAATCTCATTATAACTTATGTAAACTTCAGGCCATTTGCATTCCAATTTTTCTATTTTTATGTTTCTATTAATGCATATCTTTAAGAAAAAGAAAAAATAATTATTAGCAATAATGCTGTGGAGTCATATGGGTACCTGTAAGACTGGCCTCTTACAAAATTAATGCTTGTGATCAACTACCATTCAAGCAATGTATCAATTTTATAGCATGTTAAGCAAATAATAGTAATTAACTTCATTAAGTTTTTTTTTCTCTAAATTGAGTGAATGTTATCTGAATTTTAAAAAATCACTGGCTTTTTCTATGTTATTTATTCCTAAGTTGCAGTAAAATACCCTCAGTTGCAATCCAGTTCTTATTAACTAATTAGTCCTATGTTTGATTCTGAAAATTAAATGTGCAGATACTATGGAATATTTTAAAACTTTCTTGGCTTGATAAACTTTCATAATAATAACTAATGATACTTGATACTACCATTATTATTAAAATTTTACAGTGTGCTAGCTACTCTGCTAAATGCTTGTATATTGCTGTATTTAAGTTTATTATAATAATTCAGTAAGCATTATTATCTCCATTTTATAGATGAGGAATCTGAGGCTAACAGAAGTTCAGTTGCCCTATGTCATGTTGCTAGTAATGACTTACCAGGGATTCAAACCAAGACTTCCTGCCCTCTCCTTTTTACTGCTCTAACACTCTGTTGGACAGATCTGGATTTAAATTTCACCTCCATCATCATCTCTGTGACCACGGGCAAGTTATGACACTTCTCTAAACCTATTTCTCATCTGTTGCATTAAATAATCTGATAGAAGTAAAGGGCTCAGATCAGGGCCATCTGTGGGGCAGCCACCCAATAAATGTTAGTTGGCCGATTCCACTTACCCCCAAAGTTTTCTAACATCTCACTATATTCTATAGGACAACTTCCATGGCCATTGCTTAACTCTAAAAACCATTTACTCTTTTTTCACTTCAGTTGTTAATTCACCGTACAGACGAACAATAATAACAACAAACCAACAACAACAATAAAAAAATAAAAAATAAAAAAGAGTTCTATTTGATCTACTTACCAAATAACTACCTGGTATTTTACAGTCAAATATAAATTAATATTTATAGTAAATCTCCTAACATAAGTATTTTTGAGTTTCCAGACTTTAAACAGTATTCTCTTTCTCCTACACACGAATACACACAACGCCCACATTTTCCTACACTTAAACAAAAATTACATTCTGATTGTTAAAAAACAAAATTCAACCGACTAAATTCGAAGATCTAATTGGCTTTATTAAGTGATTCATGAATTGGGCAGCATCTCATCTAGTAAGCTGAAGACAGGTCTGCTGAGCTCAACAAAAGAAAGGTTTTCAAAGGCAGAGAAAGGGCATTAAAATACACACACACACACGTGTATATAAATATATAAATGCGAAAAGAATTTATTAGCAAGGAATGCACTGTTAAGGCAAGACTGCCCTCCAAAAGGGAGACTATCAATAAATTTCCTAGTATTGCCCAGGAAATTCCCATGTTGACTGGATAGAGGTTACACTAATGGGGGGCTAAAACTGTGGTAAGTTGGGGATATGGGGCCTTAACCTAAGTGATGCTATTTGAGGCCTGTGGTTTTCCTTTAAACACTGTGTCCTAAATATATACATTCCCAAGTTTGCATATTTAGTAATTGATTAAAGCCATTGTTTTAATAGTGTATAAACACAGATACAGCCTTAAAGGACAAACTGTATAAATAAAATAAGTTTGAGAGCTGTATTCAGGATTCAAACATATCATTTGGGTTTATTTTCAAAATCATATATTTAAGTATTATTGTGGAATAAGTAATACTTGGAAATGAAAAGGTTTGGGGTAATGAGTGCAAATACTTGGGAATTCTTGGAAACAGGGCGAAAAAAAACACCAAGTTGGCATAAATTGGAAAGAGTTGTTAAATTTTTGCTTTTCTCATAAATCAGTAAGGAGTGGAGAGCCAGAATCTCGTATTTCATCACATACCTTCAAGCCAAGCATTGCTCCTGAATCTCGAGGCACACTTCCATCTTTTAGACGCTTATTCAACAAAATGCGACCAATTAAACGATCTCCATCTTTAGATGGCTGCCACGTCACAGGGTGCTGACATATTACATCAACAAACAAAAAAATTAATTTTCTTTTATGATAAATGACCCCTTGTTGTACAATATATCTAAACTCCAGATTTCCAAAGTCTTATGATTACACAAACCAGTTTGCATTTAACACACTGATCAAAAGGGCTTACTACATTATGCAGACGCTCAATTTTATAATCTCAAGATTTTTTGAAATCCAATTATTGCAAATTCTTACAGTGCCCTGACACATTACTGCAGTTATATTGTTCTATGAAATCTGAGAAATCTTGAAAATATATGCAAACTACCTATACACTGAAGATAATTAAAAATTCACATAACAGAAAAGATAGATTGAAATTCTAAGAGGTTAGATTCATTTAAAATGATATTTTAATATTCAAACACTACTGGAGATTTTGAAAGACTTAATTACAGTAAAAGTTAAAAGCTAAAATTATAGAAACACATCAAATTTGAACCTATGATGGGGCTTCTTTGAAATAGGTTTCTAGATTAAAATTATAAAAATACACAAGCCCCAGTAACTTTTCAGTTGAATCTGCATGAGAGAAAGAGACCTAATTCGAAGGTGAGGCTAGTTTATATTTCTCACTTTTTGTAGGTTCACTGGTTCTTTTGGGTCTTTAATCTATTTAGTAAATTAAGTTTATTAGATAATTCATGGTATATCCACTGTTAAATAAGCTTGAAAATATTAGGAGTTTATCTCTTTCTCAGGGCAGAGCCAAACCCTTTAAAAAATTATGACACCATCCATTATAAATTGTATGTCAAATAACAAAGTAAATGATTTGTGTAATCACAGTTTCATAGTCATCGAAAAGTAACATGCACATCTTCATGCAAAATTTGGCAAGCAAAAGACAAGTTTCAATTTATATGGTAAAAAGATTTCAAAAGTCTCACTATTCTAAAAGCAAAAATAATAAATACCAAAGCAGATGGCAATGGTTCTAGTACTAATTAATACTACATTAAAATGCTATGACAATAAAACAAAAGAGCAAAATGACAGTGAAAGGGAAAAAAGAAAAACAACTTTTTCTGTGCAAACAGACCCAATTATCTCCCTTTTGCCTGGGATTGAAACTATTAATAATTTAATTTTCATCCCAAGGAAAATATATGCAAGCAATCAAATAAGCCAATCCAAAAATTCTTTATATTTGTGGTTTATAGAAACATCACAAAGTTCTCTCATGCGACCATAGACAAAGCATTCCTTTGTTCCTAATTTTTTATTTCATTTACTTATTTTTTGGTATGCCGTCCAACAACAAAAACAGCAAAGCAAGCAAGAAGTATTTTGGTTTGTTTGTTTGTTTTGGTTTTGTTTTTCTTTTCTGCACCTTAAGAAATGCTACATTGACCCTTGAAATGCCCTGTCCTTTTATTATGTTCTGTTTGAATGAGTGACAGAGAGCAAACGAAGACCAAATGAGCAGGTTAAAAGGCAGGCTCCACAATGTCAGTACCTTATCACTATGGCTATGCTCCTCGTTAAGGGTTGTGCTACTACAGGTATCTACCCCAGAGTCCTTAATCTGAGGCTCAGACCATTCCAAGTCCTCTTCCAAAGAGTGGCCACCAAAGTACATCATTTTCTTTTGTCTCTCAGACCTGGTGTTAGAGTCCGACAAAACTGCCTGCTCACTAGTTTTTCTTTTTCCCTTTTGACTGTCCCCTACAGGTGTGGGATAAAAATAAAACAAAAATAATAATAATAAAAAAAAGATACAAAAAAGAAAACATGCAAAGGTGTAAATAAAAAAGGAAAAGTGAAATGAAAAACGAAAATTAAATAGTAAGGCTCCACATGTCTCACCAAAGACATTGGGGAAGCCTCACTGCTATGCCAAGACGTATGGTCCAACCAGTTGTAATCCATGTCTCCTGTGAGAGTCAGACAGACAAAGAGTGCAGTAAAGGAGACAGCGAAAGAAAGGACAGACAAAGACATTATAAACATTTTAAACTATGTGATCCTGTCTGGTTTCAAGAACTTTGCAGCACTCACTATATATACCAAGAGAAAGCTAAGATTCCAAATGAGCCAAATTTATAGAATGTAGAATATAAAGTTTATGTACTCTAGATGGATCCTACAGATCAAAAGTTCTGCAAGAAGAGAAAAGGCTAATAATAAACAGGAATAGAAATGAAAAAATTATATATTTTGAAAAAGAAAAAGACTATCCACTGTGTCTGTTATTCATGCTATTTTTTTCCATGCTGGCCTACAGACATGAGTTTGTTCTCCAAAGGTTAAGAAACATTAAAAACAAAAAACAAAAAAACAAGTAATTAAATGTTGTTTCTGGATGTAGTATGAATTCTTTATTCTGGATGTAGTATGAAACGCCCCCCCCAAAAAACAGGGTGGTTTAAAAAAGAAGAATTGGTTACACAAAAGATTAATTTTGTATGAAAATGAAAAATGAAAAAGACAGTGTCACTGAATTTCTACTAGTAAAAATAATATCAACTTTACTTAAATATCATGAATTACTTAAAATTACTTTGAAATTATTTTTCAAATTTTTTGCAGAAATTGCATTCTCATAAAAGGTATGTCTTTATAGTAATTTGTCAGATAATGTATATAATTGGCAACTAAGAAGGAATATCCATTTCCCAGATTTATGTGCTCCTTATTTGCCTTACATTTAAAACAAATTCTTGTTATTTTATATGTGTACATATGCATCTTTTTAAGCTCCAGTCGTATTTTATTTTTCTTAAAACTATTTACTAAATACCTTCCATTTGCTATGTATTGTGCTAAGCTCTAGCATAAGGACTAAAACAGTAAGACACAGAACAGAGTGAAGATAAACACAATAAATAAATCATGAATGTCATACAGGAGAGTACACTATGAGAGAATATAATAAGTGCAAAGGGCAGAACTCTCAAACCACCATGAAACAGTATAATAAGAGCTAATGCAGATTTTGGAGTCAGCAATGACCTTAAAGAAGTGATCTTTAAAATAAGAAATGAAATATGTGGCCTAAAGCAAGAAAATAGGCAGACAGAAAGTGGAGGAAAGAACATCCCAGGAAGTAGTGAAAACAGAGTATTCTAGAACAACCAATGGAACACCAGTGTGTCTGAACCAAAACGAATCCTAAATGAGGTGAGGCAGCACAAACCAGCTTAGAGAGGACTATTTATGCTATATTGAAGATCGTAGATTTCATTCACTGAAGGATTTTAAGCAAGATGTTGACATGAACTGATTTACATTTTAAAAAGATGAATCTAAGTACTAACTCAAATTGGGTTGGAAGACACCAATTAATAGGCATTTGCAATAATCCATGGGACAGGTAATTATGGCTGAAACAAAGGTGACAGCAACAAATAAGGTAAGAAAAAAGGGAACTGAGAGATGTTTTGGAGGTAGAAATAAGAGAATTAATGAAGACTGAAGGGGGTACCTTAACTGGCTTAGCCAGTAGAACATGTGACTCTTGATCTCAGTGTCATGAATTTAAGCCCCATGTTGGGTGTAGATATTACTTAAAAAAAAAAAAAAAAAAAAAAAACTAAGAAAGACTGAAAGAGTCAAGGATAAATCCCAAGTTTCTGGCATTAACAACTGGATGGAAGGAAAAACTACTTATAAGATGGAAAAAGCTGGAGGAAGAGCAGTTTTTATTAGAAAGGGGTAGGAAGGAAATACTCTATTTATAGAATTTAAGATGTCATTGACTATAAAATTCACATCTATTAAAATGATAGAAATATGCATCTTAGAATTTGTTAAGTATGGTGATTGATTTTGGATGTCTTTTTCAAAATATTTATAAGTTATTCAAGTAGGCATATAAAAAATCAATTTGTTAAGCTGTAGCAAAGAAAAAGTCCGAGCTGCAGACATAAACTGGAATTACTAGCACACAGATTGGACTAAGTGGATCATTTAGAAACAGAAGATAAAGTAAGATACGAAGAGAAGCCCGACTGCATTCTAACATTTAGAGTTTGGATTGAGAAAAGGAGAGGCTGATGAGCAGGCCAGAAAGAAAAGGAGGAGGGAGGGAGATGGATTTCTCCAAGCCAAACAGAAGAGTTTCCTTGGCAAGAGGAGAAAGTAACTATGGTGAATGATTTCCGTATAAAAGGTAAGATAAGGAACTGAAATGTTTGCATTTGAACATTTGCAACATGAAGCTCAGAGGATGTTAGAGAAAACACTTTGGATAGAATAATGAAAATTAAAATCTGTTCAAGTAACTGAGGAATCAAAGGGAGACAAGGAAGTAGAAAAATTGTGTGTAGACAAATGGTTCCCATGCTGAATGGCATAAGCCACCTCACCCCAGGACTTGTTAGAAGTGCCAGATTGTCAGGCACCAGCCGAGACTTAAGTAATCAGAAATTCTGTGGATAAGGCCTAGCAATCTGTTTTTTAACAACCCACCAGGTGATTATGATCTCAATAATGTTTGAAAACCACTGGAGATAATACTGTTAAGAAGTTTATTTGTGAAAAACGATGAAGTTGGGCTATCTAATATACACAGAATTCACTTGGTAGGGAAAAATATTCTTTAATCTACAAAATAGAGAAGTGCTTCCTCATCTTTCTCATGGCACAAATTGACAATTATAAATTTATGGCTACCCAAAAAGTTAAGAGTATTTATATCTCAGAAAACCCTTTGAAAATATAACATTGCTCCATACAGAAGCACTGATTAATCTCCAAACTGAATTAAATAAAGTGTAGAAACCCTAAATGAAAATTCTTGGCTGGTTTATGTGAAGGTGTGAGAACGCAGCTCACAATCTCTCTTTCTCCCAATGCCTACAACCAACCAAAAAAGGCAGAAATGAAGTTCTTTCCTGAGTAAATAAAGGACAAGTTGATTAACCATTTGAAGCCAAATCAAAATATTTGACTGACCAAAAAAAAAAAAAAAAAAAAATAGTGTTATATATGGTAGGTAGCCAGTAAACATTTGTTGAATTATTAAAAAATAGAATTACTTAAGAATTAGATACAGTAATCAATGTAAATCATACACAAAATAGTCCTCAACCACTAGGACTGTTAGTATTAATATTCTTATTTGGTATAGCTTCAAAGGGCAGAACTAAGATAATAAAATATTCTTCCCTTAGTCACATTTCAAAAATGTATCCTTACGCTTTCCAGTTCCAGAACAAGAAAAAGAAGACATAGAAAAAACCTAATGGAAATTTTAAAATTGAAAAATAACTTAAATTTAAAAAGCAAATGGATGAGCTCAACTGTAGGATGCAGAAAACCGAGGAACAACTCAATGAACTTGAAAACAGAACAGAATACAAATCACCCAATCTGAAAAACAAAGTAGACTCATAAAATAAAATAATAAAATAAAATAAAAATAAATAAAATAAGTGAGGCCTCAGGAGCTTGAAGAATTATAACAAAAGATCTAAAATTCATGTCATTGTAGTCCCAGAAGGAGAGGAAAGAAAAGCTAAGGTTGAAAAAGTATTTAAAGAAATAGTGACTAAAAAGTTCACAAATTTTTAAAACATGTAAGCTGAGCCTACTGATTCAAAAAATTACATTAACTCCCAAACATGAAACACTCAAAGAAATCTGTGCCAAGACACACTGTAATCAAACTAAAAACTAAACACAAACTGTCTTGAAAGCAGCAAGAGAAAAATAACACCTTACCTAACGAGGGAAAACAATTCGAATGACAGTGGATTTCTGATCAGAAACCTTGGAGGCCAGAAGAAAATGGAACAATATTTTTAATTGCTGAAATAAAAGAATGTCAACCCTGAATTCTAAACGTGATAAATTATGTCTCAAAAATGAATGAGAAATAAAGATATTCTCAGACAAAAGAAAACTAAGAGAATTTGTCACCAACGGACCTACCCTAAAAGAGTGACTAAAGAAAAGTTCTGGAAACAAAAATAAGCAAAAGAAAAAGAGGAAACCTGGAAATATTGAGAAGGAATAAAGAACATGGTAAGCATAAATATGGGTAAATACAACAGACTTTCCTTTTCCTCTTGGTCTTTCTAAATTATGTTTAGTGTCTGAAACAAAAAGTATACATTGTCTGATGTGCTTTTTGATATGTATAGAAGAAATATTCAAGAAAATTTCATTAGAAACAGGGAAAGGCAAAGGAACTTAAGGTATGCAAGGTTTCTCCACTTCACTCTAGTAAAATGTAAACACCAGTAGGATGTGATGTGCATATGTAATATATTACCCAGAGCAACCATTTAAAAAATATATCTTTGCAAGGAAATAAACTCAAAAAATATTACAGATGAATCAAAATGCAACTCTTAAAAAATGTTCAAATAACCCACTGGAAGGCAGGAAAAAGAAAACAGAGAAATAAAAATCAGAGGAAACAGAATACAGAGAAAGAAAATGGCAAACAACAACAACAAAAAAATGCAGACTAAAATCCCTCACGAACACAGAAATACTTAACAAAATATTAGCAAATATAATTCAGCAATAATTAAAAAGTATTATACACTCTGATCAAATGGGGTTTATTGCTGGAATGCCAGACTGACTAAATATTGAAAATCAATGCAACCTTTCATATTCACAAATTAAAAGAGAAAAATCAGATGATCCTAATCATTGATGCAGAAAAAAAAATCTTGATAAAAAATAAAAACCTCTCAGAAAACAAGGAATATAAAACTTGCTCAAATAAATTATCAACCAAAAACCTATAGCTAGGATCATACTTAGAGGTAAAATGCTAAATTCTCTACATGAAGAGAAACAACCAAAATATCTTTCAATAGGCAAATGACCAAACAAACTGTGGTATATCCATACCATTGAATACTACTCAGTAATAAAAAAGAAAAAACTATTTATACATACAACATAGATGGACCTCAAGGGCAATATGCAGAATGGGAAAAAAAAAGTCACAAAATGTTACATACCATATGATTTCATTCATACAATATTCTCTAAATGATAAAATTATAGAGATGAAAAATAAATTAGTGGTTAGCAGAGGTTAGGGATGAGCAGGGGGAGGAAAAAACGTTACTACAAAGAAGTAACATAACATAGATCATTGTGGTGGTATAGCAGTTCTGTATCTTTATAAAGAAGGGGTTTATAAATCCATATATGTGATGTCATAAAACTATATAAACTATATAAATTGATGTCAGTTTCCTGGTTTTGATATTATGCTATAATTATACAAGATGTAATCATTGAAGGACATCAGGCAAAGGGCACACAGAATCTCTGTGTACTATCTTTGCAACTTCTTACAATTTAAAGAAAAGTCTAGAGTACCACTTGTCAGCATGACTTAGAGAAAATCAATGCTTCAGTTAGGAAGTTACACAAAAAGCACACTAAATTTTAGGTAACTCTGATAGTCAATGATTCTATTACTATAAGCTAACCATACATAAATATGAAACCTGATTAAAAATAGTAATCAAAGACCCACATCTTAGGCTAAGATTTTTTCTTTCACTTACCTCTACTGTAAAACACAAACTAATCCAACAGTGTGGGGTGTGTGTGTGTGCTCTGTGTTGAATACATGGAGAAAAAGGGTCAAATATTCTATTTATTACATTTTTTTCTAAATCACTGAGTAAATGCAAGAGTTTATTAACTGTTTATGTCATTGTTTTCACTACTTTAGATTAACACAGGTTTTACAATTAAATCGCATATTATATAAAAGTATTCTTAATATCCTCATTTTTAAATTTAACCAAACTGTAAGGTCACAGCATGTGGTGACAAAGAATTTTGTAGCTAGAGCCATAAAACCTATGGTAAAGTATCCGTTTCATTCTTTATTAATTTTAGGACTTGGGCAAGTCAAGTAATACATTAGGCCCCATTTCCTCATCCATATAAAAAGAGGTTAATTGTGATATCTCACAGATTGTTGAGAGGTTTAAATATGATAATGGTAATGAAAGTTCTCTGCAAATTGTAGAGTCATCCCCATTTGACAGTATCATCATCATTTTCAAAATGAAATAATTAAACATTCTAAAATAGATAGGGAAAATTCATTTATAATCTTTTATTTTTCCTCTCATTTCCCTTCCTGATATTTTGCCCTCCTCTTCAACTCGTCAAACTATAAAAGTTGGCATTTCCCAACCTGAAACACTGATTCTGCAAAATGTTAATAGGTCAAGTAATATAAAGGTTTTGTAGTCAAGTTTGGGAAACTCTAGATTTAATGTAATTAAATAGATTTCTGGAGTGGAGTCCTTCTCACATAGTAATGACAATATGTTTCTTTATAAGAATTATATAACTTAGTTTCTACAAACCTAATTGCAATACTAACCCTTCTAATGGAGCAAGTGTTTCAGGAAACTGTATTTTGAGACATAACGCCAAAACCTTCCTGGAGGGTCATTTTTCTTCATAAAGTAATGGTTAAAACTGATAATAAGGTATAAGTATTTCCCCCCATAAAGAAAATATTCAGTATTATTAAAGGAGACTCAAAATTTAAAAAAAAAAAAAAGTTACATAGAGTGAATATTCTTCTTTAAGGCGATGGTTTTCCAACTATGTAGTTGGAAACTATGGAGTCGCTTCAGAAACAACTGTTAGGGTGTGCGTGGAAAACTGATTCTAAGGTGGTGCCCCATTATCCCCACCTTGTGGTGGTCACGCTTTTGCTCCTAATTAAGGTGGAAAAATGACAAGGTGATGGTATGTCACTCCCATGATAACATTAGCAAGACTGCAGAGCTAGTCAATTTGCTCTAGAGATTTTCTTTGGTAGTATGATGAAGTAAGCAGCCACGAGGAGGAGCCCAAGTGCCAAGGAACAGCAGGCTGTGTTCAGGAACTGTGGGTACCATCTAGGAATTTTGGTGGTATCCAGTCACAAGCATACGGTTGACAATTTCACTGAACGTGGAATCAGATTCTTCCTCGGTTGAGCCTCCAGATAAGAACACAGCCCAGCCAATACCCTTATTGTAGCTTTGAGACTCTAGGCAGAGTGCACAGCTAGGCCATGCTGAAACTCCCGAATAACAGAAATTATAAGATAGCAAATACGTGTTGTTTTAAACTACTAGGTTTATGGTAATTTGTTCCTCATACACTGCCAGACTCCAAAGCAGCAAATTTTAAAGATATGGACCAAAACATAAAAATCAGTAGACCTAAAGGGCCAGATAGATTCTTTAGACCAAGTTTCAACCTCCAAACCAAAACCAAGCTACTCAAAATACATTAGCACTTTAAGGAAAAAGATAAACACTATTCATAATTAGCATGTTTTTTTTATTTTTTTTTTAATCTTGCTCCTTGGGGCACCTGGGTAGCTCAGTGGGTTAAGCCGCTGCCTTCAGCTCAGGTATTGATCTCAGGGTCCTGGGATCAAGTCCCGCATGGGGCTCTCTGCTCAGCAGGGAGCCTGCTTCCCTTTCTCTCTCTCTGCCTGCCTCTCTGCTTACTTGTGATCTCTCTCTGTCAAATGAATAAATAAAATCTTTAAAAAAAAATTAATTAAAAAAATAAATAAATAAATCTTGCTCCTTTAGTGCTATTACTATATTCCTCTTTAATAACATGTGATTTTAGTCAATTTTAGTAAATCATGTGTTATTAAAGAAGAATATATTGATAACACAATGATGGTATATATTATATCCATTAGAATTCATTTCAATTATTGTACAGTATTAAACTGTTCTTAGGTTCTGTGGGTACAAATAGGACCTCATGAAACTCACATTCTAAAAAGATAGATAGATAAAATATATAACACAGCATAACATAGTGTAACATAACTTAATATAATATACATCATTGTATTCTATTTCATTTCATCTAAGTTCTTATCAATTATAATATTTACCATTATTTCATGTATCACTAAAAAAATGCTACCATTAAACAATAAGTAATGGTAAGAATTATCTCTAGTCCCAAGATAGTATAATGTGGAAAAATTTGCTTCTTTGAATCAAAATTGTGGCATTTCATGAAAAAATTATGGATTATTCAGAAAAAGAAGAGATTAATACTTAGGAAATGTTTATAGGTGATATTTAAACTGTACCTTGAGAGAGATAGTAAATTTTTACTTACTGGAGGCTTTTTCTTCCTTAATGGAAAACAACATGTACAGTCTTGGCAAAGAAAGGAGACTATATCAAACTATTGCTGCCAATATGAATATATATAATATCTTGGGAAATGTTAAGTTGTAGAATATTAGCAAATAATCTTTCCCTCAACCTGTAATTGGGTATTATTTCATGATCCACACCAGTAGTACTCAGCCACTATGTTATAACACAGTTGTAAATTGTCACAAGTAATGCTACTACTGATAAAGTTATGTAGTTTACAAATTACTTAATTTTTTTAACAAAAGTAAATTTCAAAATAGAATTAATTCAAATTTTCATCTATGCTAATGTCAATCTCAATTTCTTTAATGAAAAAGAAAGGACAGGAGTACAGCTATACAAGAAATTAGAAATTATCTGTATCACTAGGAAAGGAATATGACCTGAGTATAAATTATGTTTCATACTGGAAACAATGTTTGGGAATTGTTGATCTTTATTATCAACTCGCATAACTAATTTTATCAGATGTAAGATAACATCAATTGTTTTATGTATTAAGAGAACAATCAAATGCTTGGTTTAAAAGGACAGCATGGTTTCCTTCTGACATCGTCTCAGAACATGTACATTGAAAGCTGTGAATCCAGAAGAAGTCTACTTCCTCAAGGCTGCCATGCTGTCGAGTGATCACATAGAGAGAGAGAGAAATACCTGAAAAGACTCAGTTGTTCCAGCCTCACCAACCCCCACGCTCACTGAGCTCCCAGACCAAGAATGAGCAGAGACAAGCAGTCCATGCTAAGGCCTATTCAAATTCCTACCCCACAGATACCATGAACATAGTAAATGCTATAACACAGAGGACATTAGAAGAAGGAAAGGAAAAGTGAATTGGGGTAAATCGGAGGAAGAGACAAAGCATGAGAGACTGTGGACTCTGAGAAACAAATAGAGGGTTTTGGAGGGGTGGGGGTAGGGTATTAAGGAGCATGGAGCACTGGGTGTGGTGAATAAACAGTGGATCTTAGAACTGAAAAAATTAAATAAAATTATGATGTTCAAAAAATGGTTGTTTCTTGCTGCTAAGTTTTGGTGTTATTTGTAGTAACTGGAATACACACTCTACATGATTATCTTAACCCTCACTATAACTATTTAAACTAGATAACAGGGTTATATTTTGTAGGAGAGAAAAGTAAAATTGAGAGGCTCAAGTAATTTTCCCAAGATCACATTATTAGGATATAATAGAGCCAGGATTAAAAATCCATGTAGTCTGTCTCGAAAATTCCTATTCTTAAATCCTGTGCTAAAAATAAATTCTATGGAATTATTATCCTACAGATTTTATCTTATTTAGTAACTCGAAGGTCACATAATCCAAATCAGCCTCTAATTATGCACGATATTAAAAATAACTCTTGATTAAGTAATTACTTTGCAATGGATTTCAAACAATTTTAAGAAGCTATCTAAAAGTGGCTAAAAATAAAATAAATCCAACACCAGTAAGCAAGAATAAAAACTATTTAAAAATCCATTATTAGAATTTTAGTAAGTATTCCTCTTGTCATTTGAATATTTGGGATATATTAATTTAATCTGAACTGAGATGACCTCAATCTCTCACAATCAGGAAAGTAAGGTCCATAAGAATCTGCTTTCTATAACTCTGTGTGAAATCTACTTATTTATTGTTTCCACGTTATTGTTGTTTTTAATATTTTATTTATTTACTTGAGAAAGAGCAAGAGTGAGAGAGAATGCACAGAAGGAGGAGAAGCAGACCCCTCGCTGATCAGTGAGCCCCACCCAGGGCTCGGGCTTGATCCCAGGACCCTGAGATCATGACCTGAGCTGAAGGCAGATGCTTAACTGATTAAGCCCCTTCGTGTTGTTCTTATAAATAGTTCTAATTTTATGTTTTTTACTTACTAATTCTTCCATTTGTTTTGGTATTATGTAGTGTACTCTGAGGTTTATAACCAAAGCAAAAGAATCTTTTTAAGCTAAGATATAACAGAGAAATCATACGATGTTGGAGCAAAAAGAAATCATAAAAACATTGTTGCATTCATTCACTCATTCATTGTTCCATATAGTCACTGATTTACTAAAAAAATATCTGTTGAGAGCCTACCAGGTGCCAAGTCTCAGGCAAATTTCTGGGATACCACAGGAAAGAACACAGACAAGGTATCTACCTTCAAGGAGGTTACATAGAGACTAGTAGGAAAGCAAAACAAAACAATTAAGAAGCTCATTCTCTATACTTAAAAACAACAACAACAACAACTGTTGTAGCCTCTGACATACAGAGTGGTACATGGAACATACACATTAACTGAATAAAATGATGAATTAAAATAACAAGTCTAGTCATTTCTACACTTCTTTACCCAACAGAGACTTCTACCTAACAAAACATCCAAATATAGGCTGGTGAAGAACAGACTTTGGTTGAAACAAAATGGAAGCTCAGATATTCATGTATATCCTCATAACCTCTTCAGCAGTTCTTAAAACATTAGCACAGAGAGCTGGTGGTTCACTGAGAGTAGTTTTAAAAATACTGAATTAGTCTACTTTCCTCATTCTAGGGGGGAAACTAAAACCCAGAAAATTAAATAACCTTCCAAAAATTACAATGGGGTCACTGGCAGAGCCTATAATGGCACCTGTGTCTTCAATCCATTGCTCTTTCTAATACAGCACACTATCTCTTTATAAAAAAAGAATAATTTGGGGTGCCTGGGTGGCTTAGTGGGTTAAGCCTCTGCCTTTGGCTCGGGTCATGATCTCAGGGTCCTGGGATCGAGCCCCGCATCAGGCTCTCTGCTCAACAAGGAGCCTGCTCCCCCCCAACCCCCGCTCTGCCTCTCTACCTACTTGTGGTCTCTGTCTGTCAAATAAATAAATGAAATCTCTTAAAAAAATAAAATAAGTTAAAAAAGGATAATTAACAAACCTATCAAGCACACCAGCTCCTCAATGGCTTATAAAGTTTTCTTTTCTTTCTTTTTTCATTCCAAACATCCTGTATTTAACTCCCCCAAACATAGCCAAATGAATACAATTCAGATAGTACTTATCCATTTCTTGGTAATAGAAAATACAGTTTAAACTTAAATTTTGAGTTAAAATTTAAGTATAGTATTAACCATTAAGCAAATGCCCTCTTTACTGACAGTGTTTCAAAAAATATTGATAAATTGTTGGTGCTATCTATATAGAAAACTATCAGAACTTGAAGTACAAAATATTTAAGCTTAGTTGGAATAATTGTTTCAGAATTCTTCACAACAGAAAATGTCTGGGAAAATGTACGTCAAATATAAATTATTTTATCTACTTATTTGTCAGAGAGAGAGCGAGAGAGCGCGTGCACAAGCAGGAGGAGCAGCAGGCAGAGGGAGATGCAGGCTTCCCAGTGAGCAAGAAGCCCAATGAGGGGCTCAATCCCAGGACCTGGGGTCATGACCTGAGCCAAAGGCAGGTTCTTAACCGACTGAGCCACCTGGGTGTCCCTGGAAAGTTTTTACAAAGAATCAGGCTGACAGGTAAAATGATTGACAATATTACTAAATCAGAAAAGCAAATTTCATAAGAGTCCTTTTGGTATGGCATTATTTATGTTAAAATATTTACTTTAACTCACTTAACCTTTATAAAAACCATGTGGAATAGATGCTATTATTATGACATGTATTTACAGATGTGGCAAATGACGTTAAACAGAAGCAACAATAAGCTAAAAAATAATAAAACAAAACAAAACAGCTCAAGGAATTGGGATTTTAATCCAGGCAATCTAGTACCAGAGTACAACCTTCCTAATACAGTCACTCATTGTTTTAGAAGAGGAGTGATATCACTGACTTAATGAAGAAAAAAAAGAAAGTATATATAGAGAAATTTTTGAAATGAGTTTTTGTAAGTTGCATATATCTGCAACTTACAAAAACTCATTTCAAAAATTTCTCAAACTAATTTATAAATTTCTTAATGACACATGTGTAGGGGCACCTGGGTGGCTCAATTGGTTACATGTCAGACTCAATTTCAGGCCCCCATCAGGCTCAATGCTGGGTGTGGAGCCTGTTTGGGATTCTCTCTCGCCCTCTGCCCCTCCCCCATTCCCACCCCTGATTCATGCACTCTCTGGCTCTCTTTCCTAAAAAAAGAAGGGAGGAAGGAAAGAAGGAAGAAAGGAAAGAAGGAAGGGAGGCAGGGAGGGAGGGAGGGAAGGAGGAGAAAGGAGAGGGAAGGAAGAAGGAAAAAGGAAGGGAAGTAAAAAAGAAAGGAAGGGAAAGCAAAGGAAGGGAATGGAAGGGAATGGAATGGAATGGAATGGAATGGAATGGAATGGAATGGAATGGAATGGAATGGAGAGATGTCCTTTTTGTCATTGTATATGCCCTCCTCCCCTCAGTGCCAAGCAGTGCTCTGGAAAATAATAAGTACTCCAAAGTTGTTCCTACAAAAGCTGCTCCTACTGACATAATGCTTATATTCTACTGTGTGGAAGGACCACCGATCTCCACGCCATGTATTATTTGGGAAAATTCTATTTAAAACTTAAAAACCCAGTACACATTGCACCTCCTCTGTAGAATCCTCCCTGATAAATCAAGGTAGAATTATCTCTCCCTTTTCTGAATTACATCTATGTCTTATATTTAACTATTTTCATGTCCATCATACTGCATTGCTCGTTTGTGTAAATGCTTCTCTCTCAAGGATCATGCTATATTCATCTTACATATAGCAATTAGCACAGCAACATTGCAATAAGCATGAAGCAAAATTTGTTCTTTCCTAAATTAAATTGCACTAAATAGAATTTAAAAGTTGGGTTTGAGAAAATATTGATATCACAATGTTTGTTTCACTGAGGGTTTAGCAGAAATCCATTAAACTAGATTTTTTTTTTTTTTTAAAGTAAGGTCTACATCCAATATGGGCCTTGAACTCATGATCCTGAGATCAAGAGTTGCATGTTCTACCAACTGAGCCTGCCAGGTGCCCCTAAACAGGATTCTTATATCTGAAATAGTTATTTCTCTTTAATGACTTCCTACATAGGATTTCTCTTTAATGACTTCCTACATAGGATTAATTCTAATTTTCCTTTTTCCTCTATTAATCTTTACATGGCATTTACAAGTGAATATTAATCAGTTGATTTGAGTCTATATTCTTCCAAATATTTTTAAAATCATATTTATAAAATTTTTAACAACTGGAAGCCATTAAAAAATAGAATAAAATTCAATAATTTTATTTAAAAATATTAAGTAGGATTTCCTAATATGTTTTCATAATATTAATGAATTGTAATGTGCCCTGACAACTATAATTCATAGAACTAAATAGCTTGTTGTACTTTTTTCTGAACAGATAATAAGGTTTTTCAATAGCTAAGGCAATCATGGCTATTACTAACATAACATGTAAATTCAAACATAATGTCTTATACTATATACTTTATATATTCTTTGCATTATATTACTTCCAATTAGCTACTCAATATAATTAAAATAATGTGAAGTAATGAATGTGATGTGAAATGTCTTGCATCTTAGCAAAATTCACATTTAAATTTAAAATTTAAGTATAATCTTAATTTCATAGGAAGTCTACCAAAAGGGGATTGTCAGGGGCAGGAGAGGGGAATAGGCATTATATAACATATTTTCCCTTTTGTCTATAGCAGTCAAGGTAGCCTAATACTGAAAAAGTACCTGTACTAGACCTTCTAATTTTCTAACAATAGAAGTTTAATTAATAGAACCTACTCCTTAAAGTGTGGTTTAATAAAATAGGCTTATCTTTTAAATGGGAGCTGGATTAAAAGAAAGCAATATAGGGGCGCCTGGGTGGCTCAGTGAGCTGGCTAAAGCCTCTGCCTTCAGATCAGGTCATGATCCCAGAGTCCTGGGATCGAGCCCCACATCAGGCTCTCTCTCTCAGCAGGGAGTATGCTTCCCTCCCTCTCTCTCTGCCTACTTACAATCTCTGTCTGTCAAATAAATAAATAAATAATCTTTAAAAAAAAAAGAAAGAAAGCGATATGCAAGTTATTAGCATCCCTGAAATATAGTAAATATTGACAGAAGACACCACACAAAAATGTTAAGTGCATGAAGTGGGGTTCGACAACAGAGAAGCTGAAGGAGAAGAGAGAAGGAGAAAGGAGGGAAGACAGCAGGAGGCAGAGAGACACAGAAAAAGAGAACAGAGAGAAAGAGAAAGATAGTATGGGAGAGGCATTTGAAAACTATCATTACTGAGTCAATTCAGAAACAGGATGAGAAAAGAATAAAGTTTAATGACAAGAATTTTTTCAAAATAGAATAAAAAATAGAATAAAATTCAATAATTTTATTTAAAAATATTAAGTAGGATTTCCTAATAGGTTTTCATAATATTAATGAATTGTAATGTGAAACTAAGTATAATTGGGTTACAGAAATAATCCCAGATGACTCAAAATAAATTAAGCGAAGCCTGGTCTGCATTTAGTGGGTGTATTGGTTCACTATTTCATTTGGATAATTCTGTCAAAGTGAATGTCAACCTTTTCAATTATGAGATAAAAATAAAATTGTTCAGAACATCCTATCTGTGTTTGAATATACTTGCCTAACCTATAACTCAAAATCTATGTTGTCTTGTTTGAAAGATGTTATGTTAACACTTTTTCACCACAGACAAATGCAATCCAATGTGGCAGTTTGGTAATAACAGCACTACAAATCCACTCATTTGAGGTTTGGTTTGGTTTTTTAAAAAATTTGAGTTTTAAATACGTAGGCAGAGAAGGGAAAATTTTCATTTGGCACACCAAAAAAAAATTTTATTATTTTAAATATTATGTAAAATATGCAAATATTATGCAAACTAATATTTGAATCTGGAATCTTAATTCATTTGGGCTGTTTACCTTTTGGAGATGGAAAGCTTTATTTTGAAAATTTAATTTGTGCAAATGGTCATTTCATAATATAATGAAATCTCTCTTTGATGTAAAGTAGCATCGTATATGACAGAAAATAAAGATACATCAACTAGGAGAATGCTCGTTATACTTTGATATCAACATTTAAAAAATGTTTTATACCTATTGGATATAGTAATCATTAAACAGCCTGTCTGAAGTTTTCTCAAGGAATAAAATATTGTTCTATTTGGTTCCATATCAATGTTAGTCTTAGAATTTCCTGAAAAGACTGCCACAGTGTTCAACGCTCACTACCAACTTGTGAAACATCCTGGAAAGTTATATGATCTGGGTAAGCCATATAGACCAAAAGAAGATAATAAATGAATGACTAGTTAAATTTTATCTAATTTAAAGCTAATATGAGAGAAGATGAAGCATGAACCATAAAAATTCAACACCCTAGAAATTTGATGGAGTTTTAAGGAAAATGTTATAGAGAAATGAATGTTGTTATAAAGTAAATACAGCTTTTTTTAAACATGTTTTAGGGATTAATAAGCATGACCTATCAAATATATAAGATTATATTTATGATATTTTTTGTACTCTGAGAGTGTATGTGGGTGATCACTAATAATGAAATGCAATAAGACATCCAACAAATGAAATTTCTAGTTTATCCTTATTTCTTTTTAGTTCTATATGCACATGTCATTTTAACATAGCACATGTAACTTTTAATTAAGCTTCTTAAAAAGTTTACATTATACCCTGGACAATTTTCCTTGTTACCATAGTCTCCACAGGTTATCAAAACTTCAAATAGACATTAGTGATATGGTAACTAATGTTTATTTTCTGGTTTTCTAGGAGAAAAACAGGCCCTGTTTTATAACATTTGTCTATTTTTATGATGCAAATACTTCCACTTCAGCCAACTTTGAGCTACCAACATGATGTCATTGAATATGGATTGGGAAGAGATGCACTCAACTGGTTCTCATAAGCTGGCACAAGCAAGCTCCATCACACTATTTTTGGACATATGAATTGTCTCCACTTTTGCACTATTATAATCCTTACAATGAATATCTCTGGCAGGCATAAATGGTTATTTACCCACCAGTCATTTCTTATCTCCTTAGAATTGTGAACTCTAAACCAATCTTGCTAATTCTAACTCTATTGTCAGTGATTAGTTGGGAACTGGCATGGGTAGCATCTACAGCACAAACACATATCCCAGAAAAACACATATATATATGAAGAAGTCTACAGAGGAGACTTCTAGAAAATTTTCCCTCAGTTTCAAAAGGGCATATGAGCAAGAGAGGCTTAAAATAGTTGTATCCCTCTTGTAAAAATAAGGGGATAACTTTGACAAAAAAAAAAAAAAATCTTACTGGATGCTGCTATATACCATCTATAATTGCACTTGGTCCTCAAGCTGCCCCAAGTGCTACATGCTCACTGCTTATAGTTGAGCCCTTCACCCTAGAAATAGACTCTGGCCAAGACTTGCCTTGGGCCCCAGGAAGCAGCCATATCCAGTCTTCCTGACCCCTTCCTTAATTAGATCATCTCTGAAGATCTACCCCAGCTTCAGACTCCTGTGGGTTTACTTGAAGCACCTGTCCAAAATTTAACTTCTCCTCCAGTCTTTCTGGCCCTATTTCCTCACGGGTGTTGTTTCCAAGTTATCCAGTTGTTAGAGTAGTAAATGCCACAGTCTCCAAACAGACAGACTTGGTATTTGGAAGAACCAATGTTCCTTGGCTTGTGGGATTAAAACTATCAAGTAGGAAAGGTCATGTGGAAGCTTCTAGAAACAACTAATACGGACTCATATATAAGAAATGAAACCACTGACCTGGTAAATGTGATTTCCTCCCCCCATCCCTACCAAGAAAGACTGGAAACATTCACATATGCTTGGGATGCACAAGAATTGCCTCGTCTTCCCCAGGGTACTATTAATTCTACTGCCCTCTATCATAATACAGCCCCCAAAGAACAAGACCATAAGGACACTCCAGACAACATCACATTGGTTCACTCTATCAGTGAGAATGGAGACCTTGTTTTGACACATCTTCTCCAGAGGGTGGCAGATAATCCTACACAGATTCAGGAGCCCATAGTATCAGAGAAATATTTAGGGACCCAATGATCATGGGCATGACAGACCATCCCTCTAAAGCAAAAGAAAAAGTATTATATCTTGTACCTACCATCAATGAGGAAAAAGCACAATGCCTGGATTCTGAAGGCAACATATTCCACACTAGGGAATACTGCTTTGATTCATTTACCAAGAATTATAGAAGACTACTGGCTTTAAATGGAACACAGAGCAAAAAACGCTCTAGATTAAGTTCAGGTTATAGAGCAAGCAGCCCCAACACTTGTGCCATATGATGCAACAGAAGATGTACTATTAGAAACACACCATAAGTGACTCTTAATCTCACAAAACAAACTAAGGGTTGCTGGGGGGAGGGGGTTTGGGAGAAGGGGGATGGGGTTATGGACATGGGGACGGTATGTGCTATGGTGAGTGCTGTGAAGTGTGTAAACCTGGCGATTCACAGACCTGTACCCCTGGGGAAAAAATATAGTATATGTTTATAAAAAATTTTTAAAAATTAAAAAAAAAAAAGAAGCTTCAATTGCGGGAAAAGACGCCATGTGAAAATTATAGCAAGCCTCAATAGGGGAATCAGGATGTACATTTTGCAGATCAAGACCATGCAGTCTGCAGTGGAGAATTATACACTACTTGAAAAACTGCCCCTGGTATGCTCCTGGCATTGGTAGGGACAAAGATCTAATCAAGTGACCAAATAGCCAGAAGTGCCCAACATAATCTAGGGTCTGTTAGGCTTAACAAATCAAAAGGTTAGACATGTCAAACAACAATCCATTGTAAGACAGATGTGATACATCCAGTTTGAGCACAAGTAGGGCCAGGGGATACAAATGAAGTGCATGCATTGGTGGCCCAGACCTAAACACCAACTACTATTATCATATCAGCATCCCCTTCTCAACTCCTACATATGGCCATCTAAGAGGCCATTATGACTGTGGAAAAAGGAGACAAAAGTCATGCCTGGTTCCATAGATAGGTCAGCTCAATAGTAGGCTACAGCTGTCCCACACTCAGGGATGGTCTTGAAGACATCAGTGAGGAAAACTTTATTAGACAGGACTTTAAATGGTGTATCTGGTCATCCACTTTGCATAGAAAGAAAAGTGCCATGGGTAAAAATATATATGGACACAGTCTTAGGCTAATGATTTGGCTAATTGGTCAGAAGCCTAAAAGAAAAAAACGGAAAGATTGAGGAAAATAATGTCTAGAGAAGAGGCTTGTGAATAACTTATGGGAATTTAAAAAAAAAGAAGAAGAACACACTACATATCACACATTAAAGCCCTTATGGTAGCTAGACTCCAAGGACGGTCCCTCAGTGAACTGTGTCTCATAGTGTTCATGTCCTTTTATAGACCCCTTTCATTTTATGTAACTTATTTATTGGAACTTGTTTATAACCAAAACTATGATGGGAATGATGCTATATGACTCCAAAGCTAGGTCAAAATAAATAGTATTTTGTAAGTGTATCTCTGTGAGAGCCTTGGGCCACCATATAAAAAGTCCTACTAACTTCCTTAGGAACTGCTTTTGGTTCAGAATCCCAACTGAGCAATCTTCCAACCATGCCTGCCAAAATGTAAGCAAAGGCTTCTTCAACCCTCCAGAACAGCCCATCCTAACAATTAAAACTCACCACTAAAATTCAACAAAACTACCCAACTGAACCCTGCCTGAATTCCACCCTCACAAAATCATGACAAAGGAGGAGCCTCTGGATTAGTCATGAAGCATCAACTAGTTCTCATCATAAAACCAAGTACACGCCTGGACAACATTATCAAAAACAACAATTGCATGGCTATGGAAATCAAAGACACATTAAAAAAAAAAAAAATAGAGAAAAACTCCTAGAGGTCAGATAATGACAGCAGAAATCTGTTACCTTCTTACCTGGGATTGCTCCCATAATGCTCTTCTGGTATAGTACATACAAAAGAAGGGGTCTATAGGAAGGATCAAAAGTTTTAGCAGAGTGGGGCTGTCTGGGAAAAACAACAACTCTCAACCAGACCTTTCTTACTTGAGTTGGGGTCAGGGAGAAATTCCATGTCTCTGTCAGCTCGAAGAGACAAAGTCAATAGGAAACAGAAAATCAGCAGTTTTGCTACCCAAAGACTGTAGTCCCATATAGTAAATGGCAGACCAACCAGAAATGTTACAGAGAGACATCAGAATGAGAGACCCAACGGAAAAAGCCAGTCACTTTTCAGACTGACTAGGAGACGATACCATGTTCGGAGGAGATGGCAAAGAGCCGGGGTAGGAAGTAAAACCTAAGAGTGACTTGAGACCCTGCTGAATTTTGTTTTTGTTTGTTTGTTTTGATATTAGTCTGGGTTTGTCTTTATGAATACGTACAGAGTCACAGTCATTTCTTCACGATTAAATTTTTTTTTTAGTAGCTTTAGCTTTACAGAAAAATTGAGCTCAAAGCAGAGTTCCCACATATCCCCTCACTCTCATCCCCCAACTTCCCCCATTATTTACATCTTGCAATAGTGTGATATATTTGTAACAACTGGTGAGCTGACACTGCCACATCATTATTAGCCAATTCTATAGCTTATAATAGGATTTGCTCTTTGTGTTGCATATTCTATGGATTTTGATAAATGTGTAATGACACGTATCTACCATTGCAGTATCCCACATAATAATTTTAAAGCCCTAAAAAAAATCTCCTGTGCTTCACCAATTCATCCCTTCCTTCCTCCTTCTGCTCATATTCCTAGCGACTACTCATCTATTTACTGTCCCCATAGTTTTGCCTTTTCTGGGACATTATACAGTGGGAGTCATACAGCACGCAGAAGAATTGGCTGAACTTTGAATGCGCCCCACATTATGCACAGATTGACTGGCAGAGGGTAGAAGCCTTACAAAGTCAAAACACTTAAACATGATGTCTGCCTAAATCTTTGGTGAACAATTAGGCCACATTGACACAGGAATGACTTACAAGAAGGTGGATACACACACACACAAACACAAACACATTTGAGTAAAACAAACTGAGCAGAGAGATCAGTGGACATATATTACTATGGAGACATTTAAAAAGAAAAAAGAAAAGAAAGACAAGACAATCCTCAGGAAAATGGGTAAGAAATCAGAGCTATTAGAGTACCTCATCAAAGTTTCCAATTTTCAACCCAAAAGTATAAGGCATGCAAAGAAAGAGGAAAACATAACCCCAAACAAGGAAAAAAAAAAAAAAAAGGCAAAAAACCTAACTCTGAGTGAATCCAGATGTTGGATTTAACAAAAAGATTTTAAAGAAGCTATTAAAAATGTATTTTTTAAAAAAACATGTCAAAGAATCACAGGAAAATATGATGGCAATGACTCAATAATTAAGGACTCTCAAGAGAGAAATAAAACTGTAAAACAAAAGAAATGACAATTCTAGAGCTGAAAAATACAACAGCCAAAATGAATATTCGCTACACAGACTCAACAGCTGATTTGAGATGGCAGATGAAGCAATCGGTGTACTCTACCAGAGAGCAAGATAAATTATCCACTCTGAAAAAAAAAAAAAAAAGCCAGAGGGAAAAAATACTGAAAAAAAAAAAAAATGAAAAGAACCTCAGAGATGTGTAGGAAAATATTAAGCATACAGACATACACGTAATGGGATTTTTATACAGGGTCGGGGCTGAGGGAAGAAGCAGAAAAACTAGTCGGAAAAAATAATGACTGAAAACTTCCCAAATTTAAGGAAAAACATTATAAATCCACAAAGCTTCATGATCCCAAGAGACCCAACCCTAGACACAACAGTCAAACTGCTGAAATCCAAAGGCAAAGAGACTATATTGAAAAGAGCAAGACACAAGACCCTTTATCTCTAGAAAAGAATGGAATGACATATATGAAGTGTTGAAAGAGGGTGGAAAGTCTGTCAATCAAAAATTCTATATCTGGGGCACCTGGGTGGCTCAGTGGGTGAAGCCTCTGCTTTCAGCTCAGGTTATGATCTCAGGGTCCTGGGATCCAGCCCCACATAGAGCTCTCTGCTCAGCGGGGACCCTGCTTCCTCCTCTCTCTCTGCCTGCTGCTCTGCCTATTTGTGATCTCTCTCTGTCAAATAAATAAATAAAATCTTCAAAAAAAATTCTGTATCTAAAGAAATTATCCTTCAAAAATAAAGGTGAAATAAAAAACATTTCCCAGCTTAAAAAAAAGCAAAATAAAAACTGAGATGTACGCCTTTTGTGCCATACAGGGTCAAAGTACCTAGCTTAGTAGCCAGAACTGGCTCCCTAAATTTGCAGAATCAAATGAATAAAAAGGTAACATTTATTGTCACTTAGAACATCATTTCTTTGGGAAAATGCATCTAAAGTTCAAAATTTGAAGAGTTGCCCCCTCCTGCCATCTAAGAATAGGATAGGAGACGCAAATGCTAGGTTAATTAAATCCTAGGTATTTTCAGTTGCAAAGCACAGGTTAGTAGCTCCATGGGAAACAAAGGTTTTTCTTAAAAAATTTCCAACACGTAAAGAGCAGGGTGTGCGGAAATAAAGTGGCTTACAGAATCATCCGTAAGAATAAAATTAAACCTCAATCTGCTGACACACACACACCCACACTTCTGAATATGCATACTGTTTTGTAAAATATAGTCATATCTAAAATGCATTTGGTTTGAAGAGACTGGAAAGTATTTCATTCATCTCCATTTATTCTTTTTTTTTAATTAATTTTTTTTATAAGTAGATGTACTTTATTTCAGTTTTACTAGTAGAATTTATGATGGATCAGAAAGCAAATGGGATTACAATTTACCTTCATATGTTTATTTGTAAATAAATGGATATTAAATAGGATATAGTAAACTTCTTTTAGTGAGTCAAACTATTTTCAGCAATATTCTAACAATAGACCTATCAATTTTAAGGAAGTAATTGCTTTTACTTGAGTTGAAGAGACTTACTGCAGTTTTACAGTAATAACAGTGAAATTGCAAATAGCTCAAATAACCACTAATCCGGTTCCTGCCTCTATAGATGGTAATCCTTTTTCTGTCATAAGTTGTGTTTTTTTCCACATTTTTTTCTATTTTTTTAAAATTTTTTATTTTTTATAAACATATATTTTTATCCCCAGGGGTACAGGTCTGTGAATCACCAGGTTTACACACTTCACAGCACTCACCAAAGCAGATACCCCACCCCCCTTCTCCCAATCCCCCTCCCCCCCCAGCAACCCTCAGTTTGTTTTGTGAGATTAAGAGTCACTTATGCTTTGTCTCCCTCCCGATCCCATCTTGTTTCATTGATTCTTCTCCTACCCACTTAAGCCCCCATGTTGCATCACCACTTCCTCATATCAGGGAGATCATATGATAGTTGTCTTTCTCTGCTTGACTTATTTCACTAAGCATGATACGCTCTAGTTCCATCCATGTTGTCGCAAATGGCAAGGTTTCATTTCTTTTGATGGCTGCATAGTGTTCCATTGTGTATATATACCACATCTTCTTGATCCATTCATCTGTTGATGGACATCTAGGTTCTTTCCATAGTTTGGCTATTGTGGACATTGCTGCTATAAACATTCGGGTGCACGTGCCCTTTCGGATCACTACATTTGTATCTTTAGGGTAAATACCCAGTAGTGCAATTGCTGGGTCATAGGGCAGTATTACATCTCCATTTATTCTTAACCCAGAATCTTACATCTTTTGTTCTCTTTCAGGTAATTTCTTATTTTGTTGTCTTTCCTCTTACATATGGTCTAAATTGTTCTTTTTCTAACTTGTTCTTTTTATTTTAATCATCCATTCAAGTTTGTGATTTTCATAGATCCTATTATTTTATTCAACAGTCCATTCAAAAAATGAATTATGATGATATATTTCAAGACTTGGACAAAGTATCAGGAACATTGCAGATGCCTGCAAAGTTAAACCTTTACCTATATCTCATTAGGTCCTCTTTTAAAAGAATTAACATCAATCTTGTACTGTAGGAGTTCATAGTTGAACTTTCCTATGTCAACTCCAGAAAGAGTTCTCAACCAAGCTAAGCCCTACAAAAAGAGGCAGATAAACAGTTCCAGGGAGAATGAGGTTATATATGGCAATAATTTGAGCTGCCCTTCTGCTTTGAAGCATACCCCCAAATATTTCCTGAAAAAGCTCTTCTCATGGATACATCCTAGAAAGGCAAATAGATAACTTCTAGCATGAGCTAACAAAAACAAAAGCCCAACCCCTGCATAATTTTCTTAGATGAGTCAGCTAGCATAAATGTAGTCAGAACAACTTACTGTTGTTCCACCAAAAAAGCAATTCTAGGGTCATAAAAATACTTGCATATTTCATATTATAATACTATTTTGGCATTTAATATATTTTAGTTGAATGAAATAAAGAATAAATGAATGAGTGGATGAATGAACGAATTTACCAAATACTGCTTGAAATACTGAATTAGTCTAAGACCCAACTTTCCTGCTATTTCAATGCTTTTTTAAGTCTAATTGGTTTGCACAGCATTTGTAAAACCATTAGGTACTTGCTCTGTTATACTTCTTATCAATTAATTACAAAATGCTTTTCACAAGGATTTATATTTTTCTATCGAATAAATTTCATTATCAGTTTTTAAGCTGTACAAAATATCAATATCTAAGCATTATCTATTCAATTCTAATCCAACTTAACAGGGACTTCTAAATTCCAAATTAACTTGAATAAGTAGTCTATAATTTAATTCTGCTTTTAATTTTTCATTCAACTAGCTAACCACCCTCTCAAATATTCCACAAACTGAAATCTGTAAGATTATTTTCTCGTTATGTTGGGTACTATATCTTCCATTAAAAATAATCCTTTTTCTTTAGGCAAATGCTTAACGTAGTGTTTAATCTATAATTAACAAGGAAATATTTTGCAGAGAAAAGAATCACCATCTTAAAACATTCATGTGCTACAATTTACCAGGAAACAAAAAATTCTTTATTCTCATTTGTCAACTGACCTTCTGGTTACACACTTTACAAATTAACTTTGAGTTCATTTAACTTCTTAATATGTTTATATTTATGTTATATAATTTCAAGTCTGGGATCAGCTTCATAATATGTATTTGTAACTTGATTTCTCATGTGATAACAAGTATCTTATTTAGAAAAGAACTTGATAAAGTAATTTTATAATGTTGCCTAATATAGCAAGTGATTAATTATATGCATGTCGCTTCGATACAGTTGAGTTCTTTTTATCCCACTGTGAAGGCCTAAGACTCATATTACAATTGGAATAATTACTTAGCATAAAATTATTTTATCAACAGATGAAGTGACTATATAAGAAAGTAACCAATCTCTAACTTTTAAAAATTTCACTTGTGTAAGTCTTAGTAGTAAAATAGATAACTGAAAAATTTTTAAATATTCCCATTTTTACAACTTATTCTAAATGCTTTTTAGACCATTTGGCTCAGAATTTCTTACATGTGTAACTGGTCTCAAATACCATAAATCAACATTTTCTTCAAATTTCTAATGATATTGGCTATCACTTTAGTCTCCTATTTTCCTTATAAACATATACAGTAAATCAACTACTTAAAAATTAAAAAAAAACTTCAGATTATAAAAGGGGACAAATTTCACTACTGATACTAACACCCAAACTCAGGCATATATAAAGCTGTCATCTTTAGCATTTGTTCTTAATACTTTAAGACTCGTGCTTCTATTGCAGTCTATCGCCTCTTTTTCCTGTTCTGGATCTGTTCTCTCCAAATTGCTCCACCTTCACATCCCCACTCACTCGTTCCCAAAAATAAGTTAAAGGATGTGCTACTTTTGGGGCGCCTGGGTGGCTCAATGGGTTAAAACTTCTGCCTTCGGTTCAGGTCATGATCCCAGGGTCCTGGGATCAAGCCCTACATCGGGGCTCTCTGCTCAGCGGGGAGCCTGCTTCCTCCTCTCTCTCTGCCTGCCTCTCTGCCTACTTGTAATCTCCGTCTGTCAAATAAAGAAATAAAATCTTAAAAAAAAAAAAAAAGATGACTTTAAAAAAAAAAAGGATGTGGTACTTTCAAGAGTCTAATAATCGAATCAAATATCTCACATTTTATAACTTAGGACACTGCGATGCACATGGATGCTCACATTTCCCAGCCCAGTCCCTTAAGATTTTACAGAAAAACCAGACACCTGCAACAACCAAGTAAAATGAGTCAGGTTAGAAACCAGAAGACAGGAGAGACTAAACCTCTTCACAGTGATCTCACTGCTTAAAAACAACGACAACAACAACACAGAATCCTTTGTGAGTTCAGCAAATGATTGACAATATGATTATGTCATTAAAGTGAAAAACGAGTTTCATTATAATACAAAATTAAAATACACCAAATAAGAAAAAGCTTCCTGTTTATACTGTATCAGTTAGCCACTGCACATCATCTTTAGACCTTCCTCTAGTTCTAGAAAGAGATGGTGGCGGGAGCATGGTGGCAAGGCGGAAACACGAGCATCAGGTCAATCACGAAATTATAACATAAGGGAGTAGAGCTGTAAAACATTTTTGGCCACGATCAATAATAAGAAATATATATATTTTACATTGTGTGTAGAGAAGAACCATTTTGTAGATCAATTACCCTTAGTCTGTACACTTCACTCTGATATTTTCTACCCTATCCTATTCCAGTCTCCCTCTCTCTTTTTTTTTTTCCCCTTTTGAAATGCTGGCCATGACTCTGATTTGATTCTAAAAATGAGGCAAGAAGAAAAGTAAGTGGAGAGGCTAAGGATAGAAGGTATAGGTGGCTATGGGGGACTTTGTCCCACAGGAGATATTTGACAATATCTGGAGACATTTTAGGTTCTCATAACTGGGGGTGGGCATGCCACTAGCATCTAGTGGGTAAAGGCCACAGATGCTGCTAAGCACCTTATAATGCACAAAACAGTCTTGCAAAACAATTATTCAGCCCTGAATGTCAATAGTTCTGAAACTGAGAAATGTGTTCCAGACTATTTAATAAGGAGATCATAGATAAGACTGGAAGGTCAATAGTTCTTTTTAAACCTCATGAAAAAATATATTTTAAACTTTGAGAGACAAGTCTAACAATGAGATGCAGGGATACCATGACACTGACAATCTAAGACATATCTCTTTCTATAATCTAAAGACAAAAAAAGGAAAAAGCTCAGTTTGCAATTTTCTAACCCAACACAAAATATGAAGAAGTGATCAGTACAGCACTGTAAAAAGAAAACTATATCATGGCGAAGAGATAAGTGTTATAAAACGTAGGAATCACATAAAATTAGTGGAGAGAACCAATGCCTCTCCTTCTGAAGTCCTATAGTACCTATAATACAAACACAACAGGCTTATATTGCTAGTTATTTTAGACTTTCAGTTTCTTAAGGGTAGAAACTGTGTCTTATTTAAGACAGATTTTTTTTGAGATTTGTATCTTAAAATTATATCTCAACAAGTTAAAAAGTATATTCTTCTTAGCCTAAATACAAGCCTACTTCGGTATGTGGCAGAACGTAGAAGAGATGGAACCAACATAGATGCCCACAATCCATGTAACCAGGACTAGATGTTCAATCAAAACTCTGGAAGGCTGTCCCAAAGAAGTCTTAACCATGGTTGGCTACCATAAAACATTAAATCAGTAATCTAAAAATGTTCTTACTATCTACTATTTGACAAATTACCAGACAACAAACATACTATTATATTTATACATAAGGAAACGGGCCTAGAGTGGTGAAATAGGTAGAAGAAGATGCTATCGTTAATGAATTTCACAGCCAGGATCTGAGCTCCTCTTTGACTCTAAAACCCAAGCTCTTTCCATAAAACCCTGTTAGTGTTTCACAACAATGGTCTACCACTCACAGATTGTCACTATCAGCCTAAGCCCATCTGCCGAATAACTGATCTCTTCTCCTTTGGTTTGTGGCATTTTCCATGTTCTTATCATTCATTTATTTTAACATGCCATTTTGATAGAAGGATTATTTTCAGCAGAAGGCACCTGAGAAGAAACAAATACAAGAAGACTGCCTGCCCTCCCCACTCTTTGCCTAAAAGCAGGATATACATTGCAAAGGTGTCCCTCCCCACTGCCCTCTATCAGGAAGGACAGAAGTTAATTGCTCTAATTAGCACGCAAGAGATGGCTTTGGAGAAGTCTACGAGAAGTCTACGTAACAGACTTTACCACCTAACACCTACCTTCCATTAATTCCCTCATATACTCACCTTCCCATGATTTGCTACCCTAGAAACTCACAATTCTTTTTCTTTGTCTTGTCATCTCTCTAGAAATCTACTGTTCTTCTACAAAGAGACTTTATAAGCACAAATTCTAACCGCCCCCGTAGGTTTCAGGTAGCCAAAAGCTCCCACATATATGCACAATGCACAGGATAATAAATTGGTTTTCCTCTTGTTACTCTGTCTTGTGTCTGTCCCCCGCCCCAATGACCCTAGGAGGCATAGAGGGGCAAAAAAGAGTGAAGTTTTTTCTCTGTACACCTTCCACATTAACTTGTAGAAATAAAATATAGGCACCGATTGGGATTATAACTAGAACGTCCTTAACCCCAAGATGTTGTTTGGAAAGAACATGCACCTTTACAATATTTAGCCTTCCCAATCAGGAACATGATGAATATCTACTCACTCAGTGACTACCTTCCTTTCTGTTACTCAGTAAGCTTTATAGCTTTTTTCTTGTAGGCCCCCCTCCTTTCTTATTAGGTATTTTTAAATCACATTTTCCGTTTTTAGCTCAGAATGGGAACTGCTTTTCATTCACTTCTCTAACTATTTTTGGTACAGCACAAAATGATTCCATATTAATTTCCTATCTATCTGTCTTCTTGAATTCCTTTATTGATTCCTGTTGATTCTTATGAAGAAGTCAGTTATTCATCAAATGGTGTCAGAAAATTGTGTGTGTGGCGAGCAGGGGATTCATGTTAGATCCTCACATATCTGGTATATTTTGGTAAATACCAAAATAAATCACAGAAAGATTAAAAAGTTAAAGGCTAAAAGTAATAAAAACACATGAGAAAATACACAGCTGAAGATTTAACTGCCTTGGGGATGAATAAAGAGTTTCTATGGATAAAAGAAATGGGGAAAAAACAATCACCAAAGATGCAAAGACACCTCTATTAAATTCAGTATTTCCCAGTGACCCCAGAAAATTAGTAGATAAACATCAATATGGGAAATACATTTGAAACAGATGACCATTAAATGGGTAAAAATCCTAACCGTATAAAAAGTTCTTAAAATCATTAAGAGAAAAACGAATTAATCCCCAATAGGAACATGGGCAAAAGAAATAACAGGAATGAACTGGTAATTCATAGAGATATCAAACACCAATAAAATACAAAACATTCAACTGCACGATCAAATTCAAATTCAAATGACAAAGAGAAAGCCTTTCTGTGGCCTATTCAATTGCAAAGATTTAGTGCTTTGCAACTGAAAATTTAACTTCTGACAAGAGTATAGAGTGTTATAACCTTCTGGGAAGCAAGTTGGTATTCTGAACCAAGAGCTTATAAGAATCAGAGCATGAATATGTATTTGTGAAATACTCAGGGATCAGGCAAAAATTCTTATGTAAAGATAACCGTTAGAACATTATTTGTGCTCATAATTGGAAGCAACTGGAATACCCCCAGAGAGAGGAATAGTTTGTGGTAAACCCATATGATAGACTATTAGGGCAGCCATTTTAAAAACGTATTTCTGAGGAACATCTAATGGCTTGGGAAAAAGTAAATGATATGATATCAATTTAAAAAATCAATATAAATTATATATAGCATGATACCAATTTTATCAATATGTGAAATACACATGCATAGGAAAAAGGGAAGAAAATACAACAAAATGTTAACAATGGTTATATTTCAGAGTAAAGGTTATGGATAGTTTGCATTTCATTCTTAACACTTTGAAGAATTTTTCAGATATTCTAAAGTAAACACATTGCTATTTGTAAAAGGAAACACATACAAAATGTTATTTTACAACTATAGCTAATAGGTATTTTTTAACACACCATGAAGTGATGTAGGAAAACTTTCATAAACAAAGTGAAAAAGGTTTTTTAAAAAAATCAGTAGACTTCTCCGCCACATGAACAACAGAAGATATTTACTTTTTAAAACTCGAAACTTTCTTCACATAACTGGTACCATTAAGAAACTTTTAAAATAAAGGTAGTTATATCTAACTATTAAATGTTTATCACAAATACAACCTAAAAAGAAAACCCCCAGGGAATTAACTAGAGGGAAAGTACGATTAGTACTTACCTTTCTCACTTACACTCTCACTTTCAATCTCAACGTCATCACAACTCGTGTATTCAGGTGTGGAAGCTAATTCCTCTTCTGAACTGCTCAATGAAACCTGGCGCATTTTACCTCCTTTCTTTGATTTATGAGGCTTTGGTGGTGGAGGTCTCACTGACTCTGACTGGTCGGAACTGAGAGAATCATTCCTTAACATTGTTTCCATTTTTTCCCGTTTTGTTTTCCTCACAGCAGAGCTGGGGTCTAAGTGGTGTTGTTTCCTCAGTGAGTCAGTACGTCTCAGGTCTGGTCTATCAATGGGTATTGGACTCCTCCGGGGGGTGGGAGGACTATGGTTTGTGGTCCTTTGTGGATAAGCACTTGGTCCCTGAGCCTCTCGAGTTCTTTCCATTGAGTAAGATCGCTGATTTTCCATGGCAGCTCTACGTTCAGATATAGATCTTTGCCTTGATGGCCGTTCCATCCTCAGCATAGAAATCCTAGAATCTTCCAGTTCAGCATTTGCCAAAGAAACATCACTATGCCTTCTCTCATGCCTTGCTCTGGACACTTCCGCATGAATACGCATTTGTTCTTCATAGGGCTGTGGCTTTACTGGATAACGGGCCAAATTCGGGTCACTTCGATAGCGTGCCTGGTATTCCTCCTCTCTCCGTTGCCTTTCATATTCATCTCTGCTCTCCACGTCCTCATCATCTACAATGTATTCTTTGGAATGCCTATGACTTCTCCTGCTGGAGTCCCTGTAATTTATATGGTCAGACTCTTCGTAAAACTGAGGTTCACGCTGAGACCTCCTATCAGCATAATCTGATGGAGACCTAGGCATGGCGTTATCTGAAGTAGCATACTGCGAATATTCTTCTCTTTCTTCTCTTTGGTCGTATCTTCTATTCTGATCTCGGGATACGGATGGACTTCGTGTCCTAAGTAAGCAAAGGAAAAGAATGAAGAGAAGAGCGATGTCTAAACAACGCAACGTTTCATACATTCATTCATTCACTGGTGAGTTGATGAATTAAATTCAAATAGTTATTTTGCTTAAAAAAATAACTATTTAAATTTAATTCATCAACTCAAAAAAAAAACTCCTCTTAAATTCATGCCATAGCCAAAGTCTTACTGGTATTCACTCTATTCAGTTCAAATAAGAAATTTAAAAGGTATTTTTGATATGGTTCTTTAATGCCTGACATACTGCATACAGAATATACTTACACCCTGAAATAAGATAGTCAGCATCATACTCTGCTGCAGCAAAATGGGCTTAGACTCTAATTTCTTTGCTTGGCTCAATACACTTCGACAATCTCCCAACTGCTATTCCGAAGCTTTGAAAAATTCCACCTGACTCTCTCTCTATTCCTGACACCTTGATATGAAGTCACTTGAAAACATACTGAAGCCAAACTGATTTGGTTCAAGAGCTGAATATTTTTCTGACTAAAATTAAATGCTGGCTCTTTTTCCTTTTTTAAGATTTTATTTATTTATTTGAGAGAGGGGGACAGAGACAGGAAGAGTGAGCAGGGGGAGGGGCAGAGGAAGAGAAACAAGCAGGCTCTGCGGTGAGCAAGGAGCCCAATGCAGGGCACCCCTAAATGCTGGCTCATAAATCATTTTTCACAGGGGTCTATGGATGGCTCAGTCAGTTAAGCATCTGATGCTTGATTGCAGCTCAGGTCATGATCTTGGGGTTGTGGGATCAAGCCCCAGTGTCTGGCTCAGTGCTAGGTCCAGTCTGCTTATCCTTCTCCTTCTGTTCCTCTCCCCGCTCTCATAGTCTCTCTCTCTCTCTAATAAATAAATGAATAAAATCTTTTTAAAAAATAATTTTTCATCCATCAGCTACCTAGATCACTCCCAATATTGGTTCATCTAAATCTCCACCTAATCATTATGTCTCCAACCCTTCTTTACTGCTCTAACTTGAGATAAGCAATTTAAATAAATAACAACAATAATGACTTATTCATCGCCCATTCAAAAAAAGTCTTTGAAGAAGTCCAAAGGGACTGCTATTTTTATTCTAACTTCATTGAGATTAAGGCCAGCTCAATAACACTTCTCTTCTTTGTCTTTACATCTGACCCCTCAAACTTCCTTATAGTTTCAGAGGAAGAGGCCATATATTGAGTTCTCAAGCTGCCCCCTAACACTGGTACAACATAGCAGACCTTGTAATCATACATATTACTCTTTGTCAACAAAACATTCACACTGTCTTCTCTGGTATGAACCCAGATAGTCAAGCACTAGCCATGAAATGCAGTGAGACCAGAATCCTAAAGATGAAAGAAATTCAGAATATCCGTTACAGGGATTTTTGCCAGGACAATACGAAGAGGAGATAATAAAAAGTGAGGTCAGTTGAAGTTAAAGACGACCGACTTTAGATAGCTCAGTTGTGAATTTCTTAGATGTTATTATCATTATGGGGAGGGGGGTAAAAGCAAGAATAGAGAAAGGCTATACGTGGAATGAGCCAACCCAGCAACAGTAGCATTCCCCTCTAAAGTCTTCCATGTCACCGAATCTCTTTCTCCCATATCTGAAACACAGCCTGCGAATGCATCAATCAAGATTTATTAATAAAAACAAGTCACTCTAGGTTTTCCAGGGAGTAAGGGTTTTAACACAGTGATCAAAAGCTACGCAACTGCACCAGCCATGAAGTCCAGAGAAACTGATGTTGCCATTCTCAGCCTGAAGAACCAAACACAAGGGCTCTCTAGATGTTCTTTAGGGAGCCGCTGTGAAGCTCAAGAGTCTATGGGAATCTGCCACCAGTTATCTCTGCTGCCCATAGCATTAGGTGGTCCATTAAGTAGGAGGAGCTCACCAGGAGCCACTGAGATGTTTACACCCATGCACCTGCCAACAGCGGCGGCTAGACAATAAGGGTTTCTACGACCCTTCCGCCTTCCAGTGTCACACAAGTGCCCAGCCAGGGGACATCCTAGCCTCGAGCCCTAAAGGGATAGTAATACAGAAAATGAAGGGGGGCGCCTGGGTGGATCAGTGGGTTAAAGCCTCTGCCTTCGGCTCAGGTCATGATCCCAGCCTCCTGGGATCGAGCCCCGCATCGGGCTCTCTGCTCTGCGGAGAGCCTGCTTCCTCCTCTCTCTGCCTGCCTCCCTGCCTGCTTGTGATCTCTCTCTCTCTCTCTCTGTCAAATAAATAAATAAACAAATCTTAGAAAGAAAGAAAGAAAGAAAGAAAGAAAGAAAGAAAGAAAGAAAGAAAGAAAGAAAGAAAGAGAAAGAAAAAAGAAAATGAAGGAACTAGTCCATTTTATGATTAGGTAAGTGGATGTCATTTCTGTTTTTACACTTATATCCTACATCTGCTTAAAAAACATATAGAACTTAAAAACAACTCTTTTCAGTTACAATTGTCACATAAAGCCACATACTCCTATATTTTAAAATATACAATTAAAACAGAGTGCTCAAAATAAATTTTATAGTATTGACCTACATAATATCTTTTAGGGGTATCTGTTATGCATAATTCATTTTACTTTTTTGTCATTTTTTAATATGTGTGACTAAAGGAAAAAATGCTTCAGCATGGTGGCGATTATCATAAAGGAAGAGAAGAATCAAGGGACCTGGGTTTCTTAGTCCCACCTTGGGTATTAGCCATTTATTTGAACCTAGATAGCCAGTTAACCTTTGAGAGTCTATATTTTAGAATGAGAAACATAGATTATATACATTAACTCATATATTATTTTAACAAATGTGTATTGGGCAAGAACTGAATGCTACATACTATAATTTAGATTAGGAATAATGAAATGCGGGGCATCTGAGTGGTTCAGTTGGTTAAGCTATGATCTTATATTACTGACACCATACCTTCATTAAGTTAATATGCCTAAATGAAAGCTTTAAGGATAGCAAAAAAATAATAGTTCTGGCAAGATATAAATAACTGACTGGTGCCAATTTTCAACATAGTCACATCTTATTAACTGGCTACTTATATTTAGTCGCTATATTTTTAAAAACGAAATAAATGGGAATTTCTCTAGGGAACTCTAAAAAATAGACATTTACATCAGTTCTTTTTTTAAGCTTTTTTTAAAAAGATGTACTTATTTATTTATCAGAGAGAGAGAGAGAGAGAGATTGAGTGCAAGCATGAGCTGGAGGGAAGAGGCAGAAAGAGTGGGGAAGCTGACTCCCCCCCCCAGCAGGGAGTCCAACGTGGGGCTCAATCCCAGGACCCTGGGACCATGACCTGATCTGCAGCAGACACTTAATGGACTGAGCCACTCAGGTACCCTCTATCAGTTCTTCTAAACTGACCATCTAACCTCTATTAGATGCAGAGTTCATGTTAGGAATTCAAATACATTTTCGTGATGTTACTTTTTTCCAATCTAAGTTAACAAATATATTTGTCTCTAAAAATATAGGTTATTCATTAACCAAATTTAAATTCTGGAAATTGAATCTTCTAAGAGCAAGATTCTAGGGCTTCTCAGATTTATATGGTACATAAGAAAACTATTTGTTAAACTTCATTTCTTTTTTTAAAACTCTTCTTTTTTTATCTGAGTATGGTTGACTACATTCCCTACGCTGTGCTTTTTATTCCTATGACTTCGTCATTCTGTAACCAGAAATCTGTATCTCCCACCCGCCTTCACCCATCTTGACCATCCTCTCATTGTTTAAGTAAATTGTAATTACCCTAATTGTGATTGCAAGAAAGTAAAAAAATTCAGAAAAAAGTAAGGCGGAAATTGGATCTTTTGAAGACAGTTCAACCTAACGATGGCCTTCCTCCTCACTGTACCTCTTCCCCAGGTAATCATGTCCGTTTCTATCCAGGAATGTCAACAACACTCTCAGACCTTAAGGTTCAAGAGGAACAGCATCCTGAATCTGTTTAAGCATCATATAGGAGGTGCTTGAAAAACATCTGTTGAATTAACTGATTAATTCTCCCTTAGGTTATCTCTACTTTTCACGATATGTTCTATTCTTCTATACTCAAACCCACTGATGTGCTAAAATAGTCATTCTTCTCTTTCCCCTTACGTTCCCTTAGCAGTAATAACACCCACCGTGGGTAAAAGGAAGGACTTGCTTTTAGTAATAGTGGACATTACATGTTAATTTGACTTTCGTTGTTGGGCTTCAAAATCCAACGATTGCTTATAAAATGATTTCTTTGGCAAATATATTTAGAGTGTCAATCACTTTACAACTAAACATTTAGAACAAAATCTCTTTGAAAATTAAGAATTTCTAGTAATATATTTGACATCACACTTGTCATCATGGGACAGAGGTAGGGGCAAGAAAAGAAACACTTCTATTCCTGAGGAATTAATGTAAATTTTTGAAAGTAGGTTATAAATAAAGTGAATATGGTGAGCCTCTAAAATATAGGAAGTATATTTTATTTCACTGATTTAAAAAAAAAGAATATTTATCATAGAATTCAGTTCCAAAAGAAAGTCTATTATTAATTAGCATTTAGCAAGTCATCTAAGTACTTTTTAAAAATCATACCTTAGAAAAACTGAATTCGGTATTAAATCCAGCAATCACGTTGTTCTACAGATTATGAAATTTGCCTGATGCCTGTGAATCATACTGTAGATGCTGATTTGTACTGGATTTAAGTAAAAATAGAACAGTTCTCATGATTTCTGAAATTGGGATAACTATTGTCACTGTTACTTAACATGGAATAAAGTTTTTAAAAATACATTTTAAGGTAGTACATTAAAGCTATGCTAGGAGCAAGGCAAGATTTTATTCTATGACCATTCTTATCAAACAACGAAGAATCCGCTCTCAATTACTCCAAAATATTAAAATATTCTGTCCAATAATTTTGCCAGCTAGATCATGAATTATTTAATATATACTCTCCTTAAAATTAAAACCCCTATGTTTTTGGACACTATATTTTTTTCAGGACCTGGAGAAAACCCATGAAAATTCGAGTACTGTATCTCTAAGCTCTACCTTTCCTACTGCCCTCTGTAAGCAAGTCTTGGCATTTTTTATTATTATTAGGTGGAAAACATTTAATTGGTAAAGAACTGAATGCTATATTGTACAATCCTCGAAGAAATCATAAAGCATTTAATAGTATTTTACCCTTAAGTTATAATTCAGAAGAATGGGGCATTTCACCTAAGATGTTATATTTCACTTACTCCTTCAAAGACACTGAGAAAATAAGAGGCAGAGTCCAAAATTATGTCTTTCTTTAGAATAAAATGTATTGGTGATGTTATGTAGTTCCTTACTTTTTACTCCTATGCATCAGTCATTCCCTATTCCTGATAAAACAATATCAGCCTATATTTGCATTCACTTTATATTCATCTCATATCTGTTCACCTTACCTTTTCTTATGGAAATCTAGGTTGTTACAATTATTTTCTCTTTTCCCATATTAGAGGGGTCTTACCCAGAACCAGTTTATAGAAAATCACATTCAGAAATATTGTGAATGTATCTTAATTTGTAGCATTTCTGTTCATTGCTTATCATTTTTTAGTCATATGGACTAGTCAATCTATTCCTAAATATTCTACCTTTACTTCACACCTAACACTCCATTTTAAATGGTATTCTTTTTTTTTTTTTTTTTTTTTTATTTGACAGAGAGAGGACATGAGTAGGCAGAGAGAGAGAGAGAGAGAGAGAGAGAGAAGCAGGCTCCCTTCCAAGCAGAGAGCCCGATGCGGGACTCAATCCCAGGACCCTGAGATCATGACCTGAGCAGAAGGCAGCAGCTTAACCCACTGAGCCACCCAGGTGCCCCTTAAATGGTATTCTGATTGACATAATAGTTTGAGCAAAAAACTCTACCCATTAGTCTCTTTAAAGCTCCATGTCTAAAAATCAGACTAACTGACTGATAGAAAAACTCCAAATAAAAAGACTGTTTTCCAATTGAAGTCATTTTCAACAGTTTCCCAAAGGCAGGCTCAATTTACGTGCTATATAAGAATTCATCATGTTTTCACCATAGTTTCCATTTTAATATTTACAACTTTTACCATGCTATGTGTTTTGTGTTATTATACCACCGACAATACTGACTATATATACTACAAAATAATCATCAAGTCTCTGAAAACATAATCTAGTATAAAACATTTAAAAACACTTATTAGGACACTGAAAGGTTACAGGGAAATTTCAAGCTTTCATATTTATGTACTTTTAACTCTTAAGACCTATATAATTTTTAAGAATCATGATATTGAAAGTAAAGAATTTGAAGATTACTAATTTCTGCAAATTCAAATTTTATGCAATTCAATTAAGTACTACCTATAAGAAAAGCCCATAATCGTAATCTTTATTAGTAGATATCATTAAATGACCGTCACTTATAAATAATAGAAGTGATATTTGAAGAATCAATAATCCAAAAAGAACCTCCATCTTTTTAAAAGCTTTTTAAAGCATGGTTATTGCTTAATAAATTAAAATGATACTTCATTAACTCAATGACACAATCCTAACCATATAGATTAAAAATAACATCATAATCAAATTCTGAAATATGTAGCAATTAAGACATATTAAATCCAGGATTTAACAGAAATACAGGAGCCTGTAAAACATGAAATATATAGATCCCATGCATAGAATTCCTACAAAAAGCTTCTAATAAACCAAACCCTTTATATTCACCAAAAAAGATCAATCTTTTTTTTTACATATCACAATATCTAACACATTTTTATAGTTTTACCTTTTGCTCAACCAATGCACATCTGTCGAGCATGAAGCATCATGTTGACAAAAATACATCAACACTGTGCCAGGCAGTGCTTTCATTTAATCCTTCTAGCTCTAGCAAAATCATAGGATCCATCCTTAATCAGTTGATTTGAAATTCTCTACTTGCTTACGATCATTTTATTTCAAAACTGAATTAAAAAATTATTAAAAATTATTAAAACAACACTCATTCATGGGTGGAGTCATAAAATCCTGTAGTGATGGGCCTGTTAAGAAAAAGGTTATTCTTTAATGCCGTTGCTTCGTGGCTCGATATAGCTCCAGGTCAAGTAAGAATGTACCCTGTAAGGAGGATTATGGTACTTAGCTGATTAGTGCCTCACAACAGTGAATACCAAATGCATCCTACATCCATGGCATTTCCGGGCACTATACTTAAAACGGACAGACTGAGAAATTTGTCAACTACGTTCTCCTACATGAATTACAGTATTACTAAAATAGCAGAATTCCCTGTGTTTGCCATTGATGTCCATTGCGCTGCTTTCACTATAAAATGTACAGTGACAATAAACATTGTTGATAGTGTAGCAGATCTATTCTATAATTTTTTTCAATTATTCAGTAAGTGTCTTAATCTTCACTAAAAAGAGAATGCTTCCCCAGAGGTGCGATGGGACAGGAAATACCAGTTTCCATAGAAATGTAATAAAAAATAGTGTGTTCTAGGGGCGCCTGGGTGGCTCAGTCGTAAAGCATCTATCTGCCTTTGGCTCAGGTCATGATCCCAGCATCCTGGGATCGAGCCCCGCATCAGATTTCCTGCTCCACGGGAAGCCTGCTTCTTTCTCTTCCCCCTTCCCCTGCTTATATTTCCTCTCTCACTGTCTCTCTCTCTCTCTGTCTGTCAAATAAATAAATAAAATCTTTAAAAAAAAATAGTGTGTTCTATGAACTAAGAAATTCATTAGACGCTGAATTTCAATCAAGTTTTGTTCACTTCCTCACTTGATCTCTCAATGCCTCTATTCAGTCACTCAAAAAAATAGTAAAGAATAAGAATAAGAATAGTAATAAATAAAAAATAGAATAAAAAAATAAGAAATAGTAAAGACAGTAAAATTTAAGAGCACTCATTTTCATAGGAATGCTAACCAAGCACAAAATTCAACCAGTTAGACTCCATAGTTAATATCAAACTGAAAAACAAACAAACAAAAAAAAAAACAAAAGATTTGCCAAAATATACTTTGGTTAGTCCAGAAAATTTCAGACACGGGATTACAGTTGATATTATCATAGCTAAGCTTCCTCTTTATTTCCCCTTCCATTCACTTTTCCCACTTCCGTGACTTTTCCTGGCAGCATTGTCCCAAATTAGCGCACACCCCACGGCCAGTCTTCTGCCCCACCATTAACCTTGTTTACTGCTCCTCTTACTTGCCCACCTCAGACCTTCATTCATGTCATTCCTAACATGTTTAGTCTTTAACGATCTTTCTAGGTCTCCAGTTCCCTCCTCCCTACCCTTTGAGAGGTATATTTTGCTTTTAGGACTCTTTTCCCCCATTTTTAACACCTTACTTCTGTATTTTTTAAAAATTTTTGGTAAGTACTTCCCATGCATTCAAATTTATGAGAACCCAATGTGGGATTTAAAAGGTTATCATGAAAATATAATTTCAGTATCCATTGACTTCAGAAGTACAAAGTAAAGATTCTATAAATCAGATACCAGTTTAATTTTTTATTTTATTCATGACAATATTTTCAACTTATAGTTTAAGGATGAAGATATTCAAATCTCTAGAAAATGGTGTACAAATGATGCTCCCTTATAATAACCCATTGTGCCATTCTCCTCTTGCCACTATCCCTCCCAAAACAACAACAAAAAAACAAAAACAAACAAAAAAACCCTAAACATGTCAAAACATGTCAAAACAAACAAAACAAAACAAAACAAAACAAACAAAACCTACAAAGACTAGAAACCATTCTATACCAGAAGACAATTTCAAACTAGTGATTTTATTCCCCCTTTTTAAGGTGCTGAGTTTATGACAGCCTTAGAAACAACCTTATGATATTCATTGAAAAAAAGAACAACAACAACCATACAAAGAAGTAAAATGAGCAAGAAATAGAAGAAAAAAGTACAGATATATTTAGCTAACAACTCTCTCCCATAATCATCAGTGAAAGCCCCCAGAGTCATTTTATCCCATTCTCCCCCGAAACATTTTACTGAACTGCAATTATTGGTTTAATACACCTATTGCAGTCTCTCCTTTTTCTGCTTGTTCCAAAAAGACAACTTGGGGATTTGGGGATTGGGGCTTACAACAATAGTTACTCAGAGAAGAGAAATCTCTTCCTACAAAAGGACACGAACACATCTAGAAATAAATGTCAGATTAAAAAATAGATGCTGCTTATGTGCAAACCAAACGCGCATGTAATTAATTTTCATCCTAAGTATTTCCTTATAGGGAAAAAGAATCACACAGTGTTTTAAAATACAGTTAATAGAGACAAGCAGGTTTAAGGAGAAGCAGCGCCTTCCGTCACAGTTCATGGTAATTCTTTCCTCCCAACGGCTTGACCCATTGATGAGGAAATTCTATAGGATCTACCTTCAGAATAGATCCAGAACCCAAACACTTCTCCCCATCTCACTGCCTCCTCTGGCCCATGCCTGAAGAAGTTACCACCATTTCTCATGGGAATCGCTGTAAAAACTTCCTAACTGGTCTCTCTGCGTCTACTCTCCCCCCTTCCTTTCAGCGTCAACACAGCAGAAAGAAAGTCAGTCAGATATGCTTGAAAGCCATCAGTAATTCCCCATTTTGGCTGACAAGGCCTAAGGGATCTGCACCCATCACTTCCTACCGGTCCCTGCCGGCTCACTCAGATCCAGCCACCATGGCTTCCCTGAATTTTCTCACTTTGGAACGATCATTCTGGCAGCTCCCTCGACCTGGAATGTGGCTCCTCCAAGGATCACCACACACCCCCTGGTCTTTGTCAGTAGAGACCTTCTTTATTTGTCCCTCATATCTCACTTTCTCAAGGAGGCCTCCCCTAACCACTCTATTTAATACCTCAATTTGTCTCCAGCCTCTGCACCTCCAATCCCAATCCCCTAAGCCCACTTAATTTTTTAAAATCTTTTTCACAACACGTAGTGCCTTATAATTATGGTATAAGTTTTATTTGTCATGTTTACTATCTCCTATTATGTACATTTCGCAGGTTAGAGGGGGGATCACTGCTCTAGGTTACTCAATCACCAAATACCTGGCACCTAGTATATACTCAATAAACTTTTACTGAATAAACAAATAAAGCTACAGAAGCAAGGTACTTTTACACTATGATAAAAATAAATATCACTGGGGTGCCTGGGTGGTTCAGTGGGTTAAGTCTCTGCATTCGGCTCAGGTCATGATCCCAGGGTCCTGGGATCAAGCCCCGCATTGGGCTCTCTGCTCAGCGGGGGAGCCTGCTTCCCCTTCTCTCTCTGCCAGCTGCTCTACCTACTTGTGATCTCTTTCTTTTTCTGTCAAACAAATAAATAAAATCTTTAAAATATATATATCATTTGACTTATTTGACCAAACTACTTACGATAGAAATGTAAAAGGGTTATCCAAAACCCACACTCTTTGTTTCCCTTTTTTGTATTTTACCTTAAAAAATAAACTCACAAATTACCCAAAATACTACCCCCAAGGGAACAAGTAAAAGATGTGCCTTTGACAGGTGAATTTTAAGAACATCCACCTCTTCACTCTCCCAACTACTGAATTCTTTCTGTGCAATTCTGTTGGTCTGTAAGAGCAATCTGAGAATTTAAGTGACATTTTCAGAAATGCAGAGAAAACTACAGGGATAGGCAGATAGGGAGAGGTGAGGAGTCAACCAACAGGCTGCTTCCTGAGAGCAGAACAGAAAGAATCCTTAAAACCCAGAGCTACCATTCTGTCAAGTAGCCTGCCACCAACCCACATGAGAAAACCACTCACTCGAATTATTTTAGAGTGACAGGTACAAAGGAAGCCTTGCCAAACAAGATTTTTCTCGGAAGAGAACTGATGATGACCAACTCAATACTACAGTACTGTCTAGAGCAACCACCATGACAAAATAAAAACAAAGACAAAAACACAAAACACATTTTATGTAAATGTGGGAGCCGTCATTATACCAATATTTGAGGTTACAGAAGATTTCCGGTTCAATTCCTGGGTGTTCGTGTGCCAATAAGTAGACACACACAGCTTGTTATCTTGACACAAGGCTAAAGAAACAGGCACAAATTATTTGTGCATGATCTTCACCTTCAGATCTGACAGGTAAACCAAGGAAAGAAACCTGATTTATCTTCCCATTAACAGAATGTTCTTTCTCAGAGAAAACAGCACCTAACTCCTGCACGCTGGCATGATCTGTTGGGAGTTCCTTGGCCCTCTACAGCAATATTGCATTGCTCCAAATGATGCAGCGGTCAGCCCCACTGTTTACATAGGCAGTGTATTCTCTGGAAGATAGGTACTCTTAGTTTCTTAACACTTTAAGACTTTAAGTGAAATACTATGAAATAGAATCTTTAGTAGATGGTCTTCAAAAGTGGCTGAAAGTACTAAACAATTATATCTCAGAGTACCCCTGTTTTCACTCCATCCCAGTCTGAGATAGTTTGCCCCAAACCTGTCCATCGATACCATAAACACATTAAAACAGAATGGAAATTTTAAGGAAGGGGGACAGAGGACTTGAAGAAGGTAACATGGCTCCTCATAGAGCATTCTATAATACATCCTCTTTTTTAATAATTCTTTCCGTGAAGTAGTTCTCCCTTCAGTCTCTTAACAGCTTATCTCCACACTCCTCTACAAATGTCCCACACTCCTCTACCAATTTCCCCTGTCAGTGTTGTGTTAGAGCTAGTCACTCCACACCACCCCCCGCAAAAAAGTTTGATGCTTACTGGAGTTCAACCCCAAATCATGTGAGGCGGAACGTGATGGGAGCCACTGCTAGAGCTGAGCTTTGTGAAAGAAGGCTGGGAGGTTTTAACAAGTGCCTCTGTGTGGTTTCATAATATTTAAAACACGATGTTCTCTTTTAGATACCAAACTGGAAGAGGGATATTATTTAAGAGGCATGTCGGAAACCATGAGGATGATGAGTCATCAGATCAGACGCTGGAGTTAGGACTTTCTTTTCAATGTGGACATGTTTTTAAATATAAATGCCTCCAGATAAATTACGCATTTTGCCACTTTTATGGCAAAGTTACTTTAGCAATTTTAAAGTAACGGATGGAAAGTAATACCACATAGTGAGATTATTTCTTTAAACTTTAATTTATGCCTCACCTCTAAAAATACGTTAGGTAAAAAGTGAAAAATGGGAGAATTGGGGGGGTTACTAAAAACTCTTCTCCATGAAGAAAATAGGACATGTATTCTGGAAACAACTATAAGGAATATCTGTTGCTGGCCGTCTGTCGCTGATTTTCTTCTTTCTTGGGAGGGAAGGAATGTTTCCTCACTCTCAGCTTCGTGGTTTGGATCGAAATGGCCTCACTTGACCAAGGGGTGCACCCAGATTAGCAGGCATCGACCCTGCATGTACCATCCCCATTCATGACCAGCACAATACCCTGAGCGGGTCCAATCATAGTGACTTACAAAGATTTGTCAGACAGTACTGAGACAGACTCCTATTTTATGACTGAGGCTTCCTGTAACTCTCAGAGCTACTGAAATCAATGTAGGCTCACAAGTTGGGGGAAATATTCCTAAAATGAAGTCATAAAGACTGAGTGACACCTCGTAACAATTAAAAATAGAAAGAAATTAGGTCTTGAGTCACGTGAACTGAGATTCAAGATCAATCCCAAAGGCAGTAACATTTACCTCTGGAGTTTTTAATCAGGTAAACCAAGAAATCCCCTTCATTTCTTTAAGCCAGGCTCAGCTGAATTTTCTATTATTTGCAACTGAAATCTTCTTGCTGACATAGAATCCATGGTACACACTCTAAAGCCTTTACGTTACTTTCTCATCAGCTGTCATGATGCCTATGAACTCTATTTCTATGGAAACAGGTTTTTTTCTTTTGGGAAAAGTAAACACACTGGGACCTTCTGGTTTCTTGCAGTCACATAATTTCTTTAAAGTGTTTCCCATTTTTTACGTTTCTATTTAAATTCCAGTTATTTAACAAACAGTGCAATATTAGTTGTAGGTGTATGATACAATGATTCAATCATTCCATACATCACCCAGCAGGTGCTCATACAGCAAGTGCGCTCCTTAATCCCCAACCCCCCAACCCCTCCCCTCTAGTAACCATCAGTTTGTTCTCTAGAGCTAAGAGTCTGTTTCTTGGTTTGCCTCTTTCTCTCTCTCTTTTTTTTTTTTCATCTTTGCTCATTTGCTTTGTTTCTTAAATTCTACATATGAGTGAAATCATACAGTATTTTCTTTCTCTGACTTACTTTTCTTAGCATAATTCTATCTAGCTCCATCCATGTTGTTGCAAGTGGCAAGATTTCATTCTTTTCTTTTTTAAGATTTTACTTATTTATTTGACAGACAGAGATCACAAGTAGGCAGAGAGACAGGCAGAGGGAGGGAAGAAGCAGGCTCCCTGCTGAGCAGAGAGCCCGATGTGGGGCTTGATCCCAGTACCCTGGGATCATGACCTGAGCCGATGGCAGAGGCTTTAACCCACTGAGCCACCCAGGTACCCCCACGATTTCATTCTTTTAGTGGTTAATATTCCACTGTGTGCGTGCGTATGCGTGCGTGTGTGTATATCACATTTTCTCTATCCACTCATCAGCCAGTGGATACTTGGGCTTTTTCCATAATTTGGCTATTGTAGATAATGTTGCTATAAACATCAGGATGCACATATCCCTTTGAATTAGTATTTTTGTATTCTTTGGGTAAATACCTAGTAATGCGATTGTTGGATTGTAAGGTAATTGTATTTTTAACTTTCTGAAGAATCTCCGTATTGTTTCCCAGAGTGACTGCACCAGTTTGCATTCCCACCAACCTTCTCATTTTCCACTAAAAATAGTCATTTAATGAAACCAAACTCTTTTCTGAGATCAAAAATCACAAGAGTGCATCCTTAATGTTAAATTTCGTATGATAATTATGATATTAGACTTGTCCTATTTAAGGCGATAGAGTGATCCAAACAAATCACACTCAAACATGTGTCAAGCAACAGCAACCAGCTGCTTTTTTAAATTCACATTAAGCTATCCCCCACCCCCAGCTTCTAAGCTAATTCACACATAAGAGGTAAACAGAGTATGAAATATTACTTCTATTACTGGTAAAATTGAGTTTTCAGAATTGCCTACCTCTAGGTACAAGCACATTTTCTAATACCAAGCCCCACAATCATACACAAACACCTATTTGGGCACAGACAACACTGGGGTAAGACTATTTTATAGCGTATCCCTATAAAACTTAAGGCAGAAACAGAAGAGACGTGTGCTATCCCTTACGCAGCTTGTTCCCAAGAGAAAGAGAAATGAGAAAGTGCTACTGATGCTTACTTCCTTTACCCCAAGGCAGAGTGGAACAGGGAGTCACAGGGAGCCAGGAACATTCTAGTGCAGCTCTCTCCAACGGAAGCAAATGTGGGAGGGAGAAAGAAGGGTACCCGACCTACCAGTTAAGTCCAGAACTGCGTTAAGTTAAAGCCATTCTGTGGAACACAGGACTTCATGACTTAGCGTTCAAAATACACTTTGCTCAAACTGTAAACTGAGGCGGTAGCACTAAGAAAGGATCGGTTTATAGAGTTCCTAGCTAGGGTTGAACCAGGACCAAAGGCAAAACAGACTGGGGCAGACACAGCTGGTGGCCTGCCGAATATATCGAAATCTCTTTTCTTTCTTACAAATAGAATCCTAATTTTATTTAGATCCACAGTGTACCTAGTCCAAAATATTTATATGCCAGGCTCTTTTGTGGGTAGGCGTGGTCATGTGACGGAGTTCAGGTCAGTAACAGTCAGAAGTTGACTAGATATAGGCTCTACGAAGCTATTTATTCCTAATGAAAAGAGATGGAGTCAGCTGGCATTCACCTTTCATGCTTTGCCCTTCCTCCTTTTTGACCGGAATGTGGTCCCTGTTCCTTGAACTCAACAGCTCTCTTTTAACTGTGAGTTTGAGAGTTCCACACTGTGGGTCGCAATGCAGGACAAAACAAACAACAAAAAGCAGAGGTCTCTGCTGATTTCCTCAAGCAGTTGTGCCATCCTTGAGCTAGCTATCTCCAGATTTGCTTTTATCTTAAGAAAACATAAAACTCCTTCTTTATTTAAGCATGTGGCTATGCTTTATAGGTTATATATACAGCTAAACCCACTGCTACCTGAGGCCAGAGAAAGACTCGCCTCTAGTGAGAATTCTAAGACATCTGGGGCCGTTAGTAACCTGGCTGCTATTTCAGTAGAAACTGAACAGTAAGAAAGGTCTAGAAACAGAAAATATGTGCAGGTTTACTAATAAATATAAGCCAAGGGGAGAGTGACTTCAAATGAAAGAGGCAGAATAGTATAGTACAGATCCTAATTTGCTATCCAGTGGTGACCGCCACCAGCCTATTGTAAACGGTGCCTGCCAACTCTGTTTAGTGATGTCACATTGGTACCTTAAAATCAGCCATGTTGGGACATGGTCATTTACATCATGAAAATTAATAAATGTTATAAGTCAAGTTTCCCTCCCCCCACCTTTGGAGAGGTGATTGTGCACACCACAGCTGATCCCCTAGTGCTCAACTAAACAAGAACCTAGAAAAAAGTGCCACAATTAGCCAACAGCTATCATTACTTATCCAACGTCTGCAATTCGTAAGGGCAAAGAATTCCTAACACAGAGCCTGACATTTAGCAGTATCTTAGTCATTGTTTGAGAAATGGAGGGAGTGGGGGACAGTAAAAGAATTCCTCAGTCACTGATACCTATAGAGTTAATTTTACTTTTCAAAAGAATTTAAAACAGGAAAATGAACTCCTGAGGTTTTAATTTAATAATATCTGAAAATCTCTGTAATTCGTTGAACATGGCATTCCACCCCCAGTTTAAGACTCTTTTGTTTGAGTTGCAAGTTATGACAGTATTTAAGAGCATTTATGAAACCAGAACATGTTAGAACTTCAAAAAAAAAACCTTGGTAAGTACGATCTTCAACGATCCAATGATCAGAACCCTGACAGTAGGCAGGGAAAGGGCTGTCATACTGCGCTTCAAGTTCCCCAGTGGGTTATGTAGAGAAAACTGAAAGTACTTACCACTAGATGGCACTAGATTATATAATCGAATCTTGATCTCGAGATACCCACAATAAAGAACTATTCTCATTTTTTCATTATTCTAGATTTTTATATCATGTAAAATCCTTTTTATACCATCTTATTCATTGGAATTCATTTTGTCAAAACTCTTTGCCAAAGAACTTGAAGTGGCCCAAGAAATAAAACACAGAAAACAGTTGAGTAGAAAAGAAAATCACAATCAAACTCAGAAGTGGCAGGGGAGGACAGAAATCAAAGCTGGATGAAGATTTAAAAGGCTCATGTGGGGCGCCTGGGTGGCTCAGTGGTTAAGCCGCTGCCTTTGGCTCAGGTCATGATCTCAGGGTCCTGGGATCGAGTCCCACATCGGGCTCTTTGCTCAGCAGGGAGCCTGCTTCCTCCTCTCTCTCTCTCTCTCTGCCTGCCTCTCTGCCTACTTGTGATTTCTCTGTCAAATAAATAAATAAAATCGTTAAAAAAAAAAAAGGCTCATGTGCCATGTGAAGCATTTTGAGCTTTCATTCTGTAGACAAAGAAAAGGTCATTGGATGGTTTGTGTTAGAAAGTTAACTCATAATCTGGTTAAAACAAAGGACAAGCAATGCTAGTGGTAGGAAGAACAACTGGATTATTCCAACAATTCTGGTGAGAAATTATGAGGTCTTTGACTAAGGCAGTGGGAAGGAATGAAACGAAATATGCTTAGGAGATTAAATCTGTGAAACTTTGAGATTAGAATAGGAGGGTAAGGAAAAAGGAAGAAAAAAATTGAATTTTATTTCTTGAGTAACTAAATGAATAGATTTAGAATAGAAAGGAAAAGGTTTGTAAGAAAATGTGTTTTATTGTCCAATGAATAAATGTATTTCATAAATGACACTGAACAGTAAGAATCTATGCATGTTCCTCTATCACTGAACAAGAGATGTTCTGGCTACATGAGCATTTTTGTCTACTTGGTGGATTATATTTCTATACTGCGTATGAGTGCTTGAATACACTCGTCCATAAATTAATGAGTGTGATGAAGAGTATTATAAATTATTATTATTGTTATTGTGATACTTCAGCTCAACCAAGCACCATGTACCAGGTAGTGCTCTCGGCATGTTACGTGTATCCATACATTCACCTTACAAAATAATCCTGTGAAAGCGGTATTACCATCATCCCCATTTTTCCGATGATTGACTGTGAAGTTATTTATCTCGCCTCAAATCACACAGCTAGTAATGGCAGAGGAGGAATTTAAAACTAGTAAGAGAAAAACTGCCCGTACAGCTCTCAGTGGCTGTACGGCTTAGTTGCTATCAGTTAGGCTATGGGATGTCCCTGGTACATGTAAACAATTCCACAGAAGGTCACACTGAAAACACTCTCCGTGGCTATTACAGAACGAGGCTTTACAACACTATGCCATCATCTTGTCTGAGCAAATGTAAAAGCAAAGACACTGGGCAACCAAAATGACCAACCATTCTCTTTCCCTGGCTACAAAAGTAACTATTGCTTCCCTCAGGTAATAACTCTAGCACTGTTCTATTCCTCCCACCTCCTAGATAAAAGTGAGCCTACTCAAACTGCCCCTACTTTTTAATAGCATCCAAGTTCAACCCAGATCCCCATTTTCTTTTTCTTTTTTTTTTAAGATTTTATTTATTTATTTGACAGACAGAGATCACGAGGAGGCAGAGAGGCAGGCAGAGAGAGGTGGGGAAGCAGGCTCCCTGCTGAGCAGAGAGCCTGATGTGGTACTCGATCCCAGGACCCTGGGATCATGACCTGAGTTGAAGGCAGAGGCTTTAACCCACTGAGCCACCCAGGCACCCCCCCTTTTTCTTAATCTTCCCCCAAACTACCCTCTGTAGTTCTGTAACAATCTTCCCTTAACCTCTTCTCACTAAGATACCCTACAATTTCACAAGGTGTGAGGCCTCTCTTGACGTAGCAAATAATAATACCCAACTTTTTTTGACTAGAGATGTGCTCCTGGTTGTCTTTGACTGGAGGACATCAACACTGCCTCTTCAGGCTCCAAGGCTTCTGCCTTAAACACTATGCTATGAGAAAACAAAAAAACAAAACGCTTCATAAACACTCCTCAAACAATGAAAAGTACATGATATTAGGGAAACTGTCAACCTTAAAAACAACTGAACAGCTAAGAAAACTAACAAAAAAGAAAAAACTAAAAAAATAATGGTTTAAAAAAAATAAGTGTGCTTGCTGCTAAATGCTTAACCTATTGCCTAATTATAATGGCAACACATGAGATACTATATGTTAAATTAATTTTTTAATAAGTCTTATTTCACAATTGGATCATACTATATTCATAGCTGCTTATTAAGAATGAAAATTCAGTCATTACATTAACTAAAAAAAAAGTAGGCAAAGTTAGCTCTTGATTGGGGCGCCTGGGTGGCTCAGTGGGTTAAACCTAGCTCTGTGATTAGTTGTGTGATCTCAGTTTCGTGATCTGTTATTGGGAATAAGAAATATAATAAAAATGAAATGAGATAATATATGTTCAGTGTTTAATACCATGCCTTGAACACAATAAGCGCTCAATGGTGAAAGGCATTATTTTGGGGTATTATTGCTTACTGGCAATGCAGAGAGTACAGAATATAAAAAGCAAATTTTATTTCCTTTACTCGAACTTGAACTTGAAATTTTGTCCAACATATTTCCCCACAACATTGTTTTTAGCCCTAGTTTGCCTCTTAGTCCACCCTCTCCCCAAGCCCCCAAATTCCTAACAACGACAATGGCCATTAACATTTACTGAATACTTACTATCTGCTCAGTACTATGTATGGTGACTTATTATACTACCTCATTTACTCTGAAAAAACAACTCTATGAAGAAAGTTTGATTAAAATTCTCTTTGTATAAATAAGGAAAGTGGAACTTAGAGAGTTTAAGTAAAAGAAAACAATTAAAGAAAGACCTAGCCACAGGAATCAGACAAGAAAAGGAAATAAAAGGCATCCAAATTGGTAAGGAAAAAATTAGACCGTCATGACATGATACTTTACAAAACCCTAAAGGCTCCACCAAAAAGCTATCAGATCCAAAGGGGCACGTGCACCCGAATGTTTATAGCAGCAATGTCCACAATAGCCAAACTATGGAAAGAACCTAGATGTCCATCAACAGATGAATGGATCAAGAAGATGTGGTATATATACACAATGGAATACTATGCAGCCATCAAAAGAAATGAAACCTTGCCATTTGCGACAACATGGATGGAACTAGAGCGTATCATGCTTAGCGAAATAAGTCAAGCAGAGAAAGACAACTATCATATGATCTCCCTGATATGAGGAAGTGGTGATGCAACATGGGGGCTTAAGTGGGTAGGAGAAGAATCAATGAAACAAGATGGGATTGGGAGGGAGACAAACCATAAGTGACTCTTAATCTCACAAAACAAACTGAGGGTTGCTGGGGGGAGGGGGTTTGGGAGAAGGGGGTGGGATTATGGACATTGGGGAGGGTATGTGCTTTGGTGAGTGCTGTGAAGTGTGTAAACCTGGTGATTCACAGACCTGTACCCCTGGGGATAAAAATATATGTTTATAAAAAATAAAAAATTTTTAAAAAAAGCTATCAGAAATAAAAAAAATGAATTCATTAACATTGCCAAATACAAAGTCAACACACAGAAATTGGTTGCATTTCTATATGCTAACAAAAAAGCAGGAAGAGAAATTAAGAAAACAATTCCACTTATAGCTGTGCCAAAAAGAATTAAATACCCAAGAAAACAATTAGGGAGGGACGGAACCATTCTGATCGTGAGCCCAGTTTGTTTTACTACAGAACCCATATTCTTACAATAGTCTATCCCTTTAAGGGTTCAGTTTCATGAGCTGTCTCAGCTTGCCAGAGAATAAACATGAAAATACTATGTTTCTCTGCTCAGTGCATCCAACTATGTTCTGTTGAATCTACCTTTCCCATTCCGTAACAACATCTGAATAACTCAACTATAGCTACCTTGAAGGACATTGCTACAGTCCTATGATACCAAATTTTTCTCCCCTTCTGGGCATCCAGAAGACCATACTTCTTATCCCCTTTCTAAATGGAAGAGGCCAAATGATAGATACTGTCCAGTGAACTATGAGGAAAAGTGTATCATTTGTGAGCTGAAGTTTAAAAAAAAAAAAAATGTTCAATTCTCCCATCTCCCTTCGTCTGTCCACATGTACCAGATAGTGCAGCTGCAAAGTCATAGAGCTGGTACAGCTAAACAGCATGGGAGATGATTACTGTGAAAAACCACCTTTACCCACAGCACCACAATATACCACATTATAGAAGAGCAAGTAAACTTTTTTTTATACGAATCCCTGGGATTTTAGAGGTGCTTGTTAATGCTACACAACCTTGCCAATCTTGAATAATACGCTTAGACATTCCTTTCCACCCCACGCATGGAAATACAGGCTGTTCTCTGCCCACACAACCCCTACTCCCACTTTCTTCCAATTATCTTCTCCTCTGTTGAAATAGACACGGGATGGATAGATTCATAACTCTACTACCTAGGAAGTTAGCTAACCAGGGAGTAGAATGTTATTATCCCCTTCCTGTTAGAACCTCTAATCACTTCAAATAATTCAGAGATTCCCTTCACTTAGTTTTTGGTAGATGGGGATAATATATTCCTCCCCACAGTGTGGAAAGGAGAAAAGAAGCCACGGCACACTGCACGAGACCCAGGTTCATTATTGAGGTTGCTCTCTTCCCCCTACCCTCTTTCCAGTCCTCTCTCCTATTATGAAAAGTAAAGATTCCACTGGGGTTGATGGCTGAAGGCAGCTACCAGTTCATCTACTTTTAGAAAATCTTGGGAGAAGTACTGGGTCTCAATTACTGCCAAACTTTTGTTTAAGGATGAGGTAATTTTTGCTTTTTTTTTTTGGCCTGTATTAGACTTCAGTCGATAATTCCAAAGCAATATATAATTCTAACATATAATTCAATATGTAATTATGACATATAATTCCAAAGCAATATATAATTCTAACAAAGCAATATAGAATATAATTCTTATTGCAAGTACTTAATATCCCAGGTTATCTCAAGCTATGATTTGTAGTACTTATCTAAGTTATTCAATACAGAGAATTTCTTCAAACCACGATTATCTATTTCAACTGTATATTAAAAAGAACCACTCGGGTTGAACCCATTCACACATGTGTATGAATGACAAAAATACTTACAGATGGCTCTTATTTTTCTTCTCTCTAAAATGCATGATTCAAAGTAGATAATGAGGATCCCCTCAAGTTCTACCCTACTATAATCCTATAATACTGCATATTATATTGTTGTAAATGATGGCTCTCTAATGTTATATATATACATATATGTGTGTGTGTATATATATACATATTTTTTTCCACAGAATTTTTACCATACTACCCAGCTAGGAGAGATATATCATGGTAACTTTAAGTAACTAGGTTCTGAATTAAGGTAAGTCCAGTTACCTCTAAGCTGAGGTTTTCCTTAACTTAGTCCTGCTAATTTTATATGACAATCCAATGTTTTTCTGCATACTAACATTAAAGCAACTTGGAAAGTTCACCTTTTTACTTTAAAATTTAAAAGATAAGGGGCATTTTCCTTTATGATTGAATAAAGGTAAAAAGGATCCAATGACTACTACCAAAATTTTTTATAATACATAACACAGTCTAAGAAAATTTGGTTAAATAATGTTAACTAATAATTGGTAAACATAATAATATCAGGAGCAATTTTCATTCGTTCAATGGTTTCTGCACTTTCTACTGTGGGGCTGGAATTTAGCAATTTTATAAACTAATATTCTTCTGGCTCTCATGAAATAATAGGGTTTTGAACTTTTTGGTCTTCTAGTAACCAAATATAATTATACCAATGTGAAAAGCTATTAAACTATTTGGGTTTTTCTAAGGTACTCTTCCAGAATTTAAGTTGTACATTAATAATATTTCATATAAGAATATATACATATAAAAATAATGTACAAATGTTACCTATTTTCCTTATATAAATATATACTAAAAGGATTTTAATAGAACTAATGACTGAATACAATATATGACTTTCTGACCCTTCAAAAGTAATTTTTTAAAAATTAGATTTAAGCTCTCCTAATAAATCCTTGTCGCTTTTCCTTTTTAGTTTTCATGTATTGGATAGATTTCCTGAAACCTGAATGAAATATTAGAAGTTGGTAGATTTTTCTAACTGTAATATTTTTTTATACACACTATCAACAAGCATTGAAAATTTTCAGTTCTAATTTTTCTAATGAAATAGCATTATGTACGTCTAGCTTAATGTAGTGATACTTTAGTTAGCAATCTTATAAAGTTACTTTGTTAATACTATTTTTTAATGTATAAAATAATTTCCTTCAAAAAACTAGTACAGTCTAATGTAAGTAAAAAGTTATAGAGGCAAAATAAACCCTTATACTAAAAATTAAAATCAGAAAGTATATGTTAATAAAAAGTTATTAGAAGCAGTACCAAATACTTTATCTATTTTGTTTCACTCTTTCTTTTAATAAAGATTTTATTTATTTATTTATTTGACAGAAAGAGATCACAAGTAGGCAAAGAAAGAGAGAAGGAAGCAGGCTCCCTGCCGAGAAAAGAGCCCGATGCGGCCTCGATCCCAGGACCGTGAGATGATGACCTGACCCAAAGGCAGAGGCTTGATCCACTGAGCCACCCAGGTGCCCTCACTCAGTTTTTTTTTTTTTTTAACTTTTTATTTTTTATAAACATATATTTTTATCCCCAGGGGTACAGGTCTGTGAATCACGAGGTTTACACACTCAGTTTTTATTCCTTTATATATATCTTAATTCCCTACTGCCACAACGCATTGTGATAGACATGGGTGGAATTAAAAACATTAATAAAGTAGTATTTATTATATCTTTTAAATGTTTTCTGAGAGCATACTAAGAAGGTTAGACAAACCTAGCCAGGACAATGTCTCATGCCTGTTTTACCAAGAACGTGCAAACGTTTTTGTAGCTCATCTCTAGAAGCTAATCTAGGGACGCCTGGGTGGCTCAGTTGGTTAAGCAGCTGCCTTCGGCTCAGGTCATGATCCCAGCGTCCTGGGATCGAGTCCCACATCGGGCTCTTTGCTCCGCAGGGAGCCTGCTTCTCCCTCTGACTCTGCCATCCCCTCTGTCTGCCTATGCTCGCTCTCGCTCACTCTCTCTCTGATAAATAAATAAAATCTTTTAAAAAAAAATAAAAAAATAAAAGCTAATCTAATAATCAGTTAAGACTGTTTTTGGCTAAAAGTCCCAGAAAAATCCATCAAAGAGCATTTTTGACAGGAGAAGTATTTATCTGTCGTCCACAACAAGGTGTTAGTCCAGGACTGGAACAGCACTAAATGATGCCAATGAGGTAATAGACTCTGTGTAATGTATTGTTCCACAATCCTGGACTTTGGTTACTGCAGCTCAGGCATTCCTTGCATGTTCCAAGAAGGAAAAAGGGTGAAGCCACAAAGCTGCACCAGTAGACCATTTTCTCTTTCTCCAGAACTGAGTCCCGAGGCTGCCTGAAGCTACAAAGAAAAGATAAGCTTTTCATTTTGCAGCTTCTGTAGAAAAAAAGAGCTACAGTAGAGATCTTAGTAAGATTGCAGAAAGTAGCTACATAAGTCTGTGATCTGTTATTTTGTTTTCCCAATTTGTGTAATTCTAAACATAATAAGGTGAACAGAGTATCGTAATAGTAATTTTAGGGTAAGATTTAAAATAGTAAACATTCAGACATTTAGGTGGGAAATTGATGACCAATAACTGTGAGATGAAAATAAAAGGCCAAAACGCAGACTCTTATATAAATACACATCTTCAAATAAACCTATATACCCCAGAGCAAAACTTAAGATTCATAGCTAAAAGAAACCAGTAAGTGAAGATTTTTAAAATAAATATTATATTAAATATTGAGTTGAAGGTTGAGAAACAATTATAATACACATGAACAAAAAGTTGCTTAAGAATAATGACAAGTAAGAAAAGAAGTGATCATGGTTATACACAAACGATTTTAAAAAAGCATTTCAACAAATTGGAAGTGTCCTATCCTATCCATTTCAAAATAAGAATATATTTCGATGAAAGATTCTGAGACACTAGCTATGTTCTTGGAGTCTTCAATAAATGTTACATATATCCGATGCTTGCACTCATATATTAATAAGTAACTCATTACCTGATTTCTTTACCTATCAAGTTTGGTAACAGAATCAATAGTCACGAATTCCCCTGAGTAAAATTGTACACCACACAGCAGTATAAAGTACTCTGTTAGCTATTATCTAACTTCTCTGAAGACAGTCTTCAGATTTGGAGGGAAAAAACGTAAAGGTTAATGTAATGACACTAAATGTCTCTATGTATTATATGAGTATCAAAAAGGGAAAAAAACCTAGCTTGAACTTCCTTGGAAAGCTTTATAAAGAGACCAGATTTAGAGATTAATCTCCAAAATATATAATTAACATACACAACTCAACACCACAGAAAACAAACAATCCTATCTAAAAATGGGCAGAAGAAACACGTAGACATTTTTCAAAAGAAGTCCTACAGATGGGCAACACAAATATGAAAAGATGCTCAACATCACTAATCAACCAGAAAATGCAAATCAAAAACCACAACGAGATATCACCTTACACTGGTCAGAATGACTAAAATAAAAAGAGACACAAAAAAACAAGTATTGGCAAGGATGTGGAGAAAAAGGATCCCTCACCCACTGCTGGTGGGAATGTAAACAGAATGGGGGTTCCTCAAAAAGTTAAAAATAGAAATACCATATGATCCATTAATTCCACTACTGGGTATTTACCCAAAGAATACAAAAATACTAATTTGAAAAGAATTATGTTTACTGAAGCATTACTTCCAATAGCCAAGGTATGGAAGCAACCTAAGTGTCTGTCAGTGGACAAATGGATAAGGAAGATGTGGTATGTACTTACAATGGAGTATTACAGAGCCATAAAAAAAGACAATATGGATGGACTACAGGGTATTATGCTAAGCAAAGTAAGTCAGACTTAGAAAAATAAGTACCATAAGATGTCACTCATATGTTGAACTTTTTAAAAACAAATAAACAAACAAAAAGCAAAATCAGACCTATAAAAACAGGGAATAAACTGATGGTTGCCAGAGAGAAGGGGGATGGAAGAATAGGCAAAATGGGTGAAAAGTGGGAACTACAGGCTTCCAGTTATGGAATGAATAAATCATAGGAATAAAAGGTACAGCATATGGAATAGCCATGATATTGTAATAGTGTCACATATGGTGACAGATGGTACATAAGTTTATGGTTAAGTGTCACATAATACATAAATTTGTGGAATCATGTCACACCTGAAATGAATGTAATTTTGTGTCAACTATTTTCAAATATATATATTTTAAAAGAGAGGCCTAATTTATCCATACTATGTCACCAACTTAAAAATGGTAAATCAAATAATTAATGGAAATATTTAATTGCTATTTATTATAGCTAGCATTAGATAGACACCATGTTTGTCATTAAGTAGAATCAGTGTTTTGTTTATTTAAAAATGAATGCTTTCAGATATATCCCAATAAGCTGTAAAAGGTCTTCACATTTCTTGTGTCCTCTTTTACAACTCTTATCACTTCTTTTCAAATCGCCATGTGCACTTGTCCTAACAAATTAATCAGTTACAACTGAAAATTATTATTGTGAAATAGACATGACAACTTCTTCTGAATAAAAAATATTTTGGAATCTCCTTCCAATGCAGTCACATATAAAATATAGTTTTGTACTTATTATGTGCCGTGTTAGTAAATTAAAACTTGTATGTCAGAATATTTTGTGAACTACAAAATTAAAATATTACTAATATAACACTACCTATGGTCTTTCAAAATTCAAATGAATATTTTGGTGCATATTTCCTTTTTTTCTTTTTCATGTGTATTTCATCCATTGATAACCCAAGTGCTAAAATTATTCCCCAGTCCCTATGTGAGACCACTGCTACTCTTTCATGCTATCTTCTTTAACCAGTTGCTTTTTGCCCAGTTCTATTAATGCTGACTGGGCTCATACCAACCAGCTACTATGCAGTAAGGAACACACACAATCCAGTCTTGCTGGAAGTTGCAACCACTGTCCTATTGTCAAAGACACCTCTTCAGTCTCAAAAATAACATTTTGGAGGAAAAAAAGTCATTAGCATTCTTTCTTGGAGTAAGGGGATCTAGGAACCATAGTATCCTTTCTGGGAGTAAGGGGATATAGGATACAGAAACCACAGTGGAAGACTGCCTTAAATACCCTCAGTAACAATCTGCCTGAATATCACCTTGTAGCACCTATGCAGGAAAGATAGGGAGTACATGCCTCTGATGTTTTCTTGGCTCTTTGTGGTGCTGAATCATGAAATAATTACATTTTCATGTTTTATTTGTCCTTACAGTACAATCAGTATTAGATACAGAAAAATGAAATGCTATATTATAAAGTCCCATTTTGGACATCACTGTAAATAATTTCTTTGGCTTTATTTATTTAAGAGCAAATATATGTCATTCTATGAATCTTCAGCTTCTGGGTTGCATGATTATGCATGTACATACACACAAGCACCATATACACACAGGCATATATACATACATACACACAACTGACCTGTGGCTAGCAATGAAATAATATTGAAATCAATCTACATTCTGAACATGAAGAAAACATACTCAACTGTTAGTCACATATCTGAAAGTTCATTGTTCTATCTTTGTAGAATATAATTTTTTTATTTAAATTATTTTTCTTAAATTAATTATCCCACTCCTTTTTCAAGGACTCATCCCCATAACATTATCAGATTTTTTTCTTAATTTATAGGTCATTATAAATATTTTTGGATTGTCAAAATCATAGGGCAACTTTACAGATAACTAGTGAAATATACAACAAATAGCCTATAATTCTTATTTCAAATATATTACAAACCTCAATAGAAAATTCACAACCATTTTAAAACCAATTTCCTTGGCTCTAAAAAATATCAGTAAGAAAACTTACCCATAACTGCTGACTATGACTATGCACTTCTTATTTCCTTTTTAATCTACCATATTACTTCATAAAGAAGGAAACTTTAAATGAGTATTAAGAGGTATTAAGAATGCATTTGGACACTTTTCCCTTTATGCCTAAATGCAAAAACTCCCATCAGGCATGACAGTGAACAATTTATAATGTAAAGCTATAAAGTATAATGAGAGTTTAGAAATTGATTTTCCAAAATTCTGATACAGTGAATAAATAACTAGAATGTTCTTTAACATTTATCTAAAAGTTACCAAAATCTTGCCCCTAAAGACATCACAGATTTAATATAGAAAAATATATCACTAATACACTTTATACTTAAGAATTAGCTGCCTTATCTAGCAGTAGCTCCTGGATAAGAAAAAATATAGGATTCTAAATATACTTTCAGATAAGAAGATTATGTGCAACAGGGCAGATCCAGTACATTTCAATCATTCACATTAAAAATATATGACTTACCTACTAAACTCCAAGCCTACTTCCTTAGCTCTGCTCCCTTAGAGTTGTTAACAGAAAATATACATGGAAGGTAAATTAGGAAGTCATAGTCATGCAGAAAGAATAGAGGGTTACAAAAGATAAAAAGATCATAATAGGGTGCTTCTGATTCCTTCACCCGCAACCAAAAACCAGAGCATTTGGTCTTTGGCATTCATTGGAAAACTAAAGAGGCACCCGGGAGATACACTGGAAGATGATCTTTCCTCCAAGATAGTGTACTTAGCAGCCACTGTAACAGGACTCCAAATGGCACAAGCACCAAAGGAAATCTACTGAGCTGTTGATGTCCTACGGACCCCAAGTGCAATAGGAGGAGAATTTTGTTGACAATTCATTATCAGTATCAAGTATATATTATAATCATTACAATCATTATATGATTATAATATAATTATAATTTTACTATATATAATTATATAATCATAATAATTATTCAGTATCAAGTATATATTATATTTTAATATTATATACCCATTTCATCAAAACGTTTTCTTAAAATGTGATAGCATTTTATTCTTTTGCTCTACAAATCGAAGTTATAGATGCTAATCTTGAAAACTTTTCCAGTTGTGTAGTATGTAGTCAAATGTATGTATTGAATAAATACATTTAAATAGTGAACACATCATCAGTACGGTTATCTTCAAGTATAAAGAAAAGTTTCTGGAACAGTGAGTGAAAAGAAAAAAAAATGTTAATTCCCTGTTAGATAAAATACTGGCAAATTTCCCAATATTAAACTATGGCTATCTTTGCAGTATGTAACCCATTTAATTACTTGTCTTTCTCTACATTCATCCTCTTTAGTAAAGTGAGATGTAAACACATATTGAGATCATTTTTCTTTTCAACATTTTTTCTCACTAACTACTTTATGAAATATATAAAAAAATTCCTCTTTCTTTAGACAAAACAGCTAATCTTCTTTAAAGACTTTACTTATTTGAGAGAGAGTGTGCACACGTGTGTGAGTGGGATAAGGAGCAAAGAAGGAGAGAGGGGGAGAAGCAGACTCTACATAGTGAACTGCCCTCCTCCACTAACATAAGTCACCTTCCCTGGAAAGGAGCACTGCCATTCCCTCTCCAGGCATGACCCAGAGCCCATTGATATGGGACACCAAAGTCTGCCACTCTTGCCTCAAAGGACAAACCCTACTCTTGCCTCAAAGGACAAACCCTACCTTGTGATTTATACTTGAGATCCGAGACTCCAAACACACACCTTCCCATACATACATACAACCAGGATCAACGCATGGCTAGACCTTACCTGAGACCAATTCTTCTTCAGCTCTCTCCCCTTCCCTATCCTGCTTCCATGACCCCTTTAAAGGTTTTTAACCGAAGAACAGTGCTTCAATAAATCACATACCCAGAAATCCTTGTCTCAAGCTCTGCGTCTAAAAAAACTAGACCTAAAATAATACCAGGAGTGAGCCAAAGAGACAGACCCAAAGAGATTTTGAAGTTGGATAACTCATTGGCCAAAGAGAAATGAGTAATTTTTTATTGGTTTAAGTGGAATATTGATGGTCCCTGACATGCAGTGGTAATGCAGTTGTTAAAATTTTCACCTGTATTAAAATAGGATAGATTATAAGTAGAAAGGATACACTGGATCATATAACATTTCCGTCATTTGAGAAGTATAGGAGAAACAGTAATTGTAAGGATTGGAACTGGAAGGTTGTTGCTATATGCCAGATATGCATTGAAAATTAAAAAATGACAAGCTCGGGGTAGTCAGTTATCAATATAAAACAAAGTGTGAGTCAAAGAGCCTCTCTGTTCTCATTTAAATGACCTCTGCTCATAAAGCCAGAAGGAAGACAAAGCTAAAGACTAATAAATATAATTAAGTTACAGAATTTAATTATAAATGTAAAAAGAACATCACAAAAGGCTAAATTCTCAGCCTAGGCAAATCTATGTCACAGTGAGGCCTTGACAGAGTAGCAATAAGAACATGAGCCTTGAGATGGGGCCATCCAGGTGGATCACATGAGGTTCTCAAGACTCAGTTCCCCCTGAATCTCCTAGGCCTATGGAAGTAACCTACTCCCACCTCCCCTTATTGGAAGATGGAGGACCCCTTGATTGAAGATTATGCCAAAGGCTCAAATGAACCAGGTGACTAAGAAGATTATACTGGCCTCCCTAGGGACTGGCCTCCCTAGGGACTGGCCTCCAGCTCTCCTCTTGGCAAACTGATCTACAAGGTCAAATCTTAACATAACCCAACTGAGAAAGTCCTAGACTTTGCTAAGAATTAAAAGAGATTATACACCAAAACAGAACCTGGTTAATGCATACCAATAGCAACTGGGAGAGTAGGACTGGCAGTAAATCCTAAAAGTGTTGGGTCAAAGAGGGCAAAATGTAAAGCTGGATAAGAGATTTAGATAAGACAGGATTTTAACACTCTGGCAAGGTCCACAGCAGATGGTATTAATATGCAATCACATAGTTCCCAAAAGCTTAAAAAGTGATGGTTTCTATTAAATCAAGTAGAAACACCAGTATTATCCTGGAAAATTGTCAAGGGAAAAATCAAAAGATTTAATGATGAAGTATATATCCGAGAACAGTTTTGCTGTATGACACTGGAAAACACACTAGCTGATTAGATTCCTCAGGAGAACATAAGCGACATTTACCACGTTGGTACAAATATGCTGGCAAAAGGAACATGAGCACATGTAAGAAACTACTGATGACTGTCCTCTGTAAGCCCAGGCTAAAAGTAGAAGATGCTATTAGAATTCTGGGCTAGTATTCTAGTGTCAGTGGGTATGGTACAAAAGGAGAATATCCAGACTTTTGGATGGATGGATACAGAATCCAAATGGACACTGACATCCAGAAACCTAAAGCACCATCATCACCTTCATACATACTCCCAATAAGAGGAGGAGCTTGGAAAGGCATACAATAAATGGAGTCCCAGCTATGCCTATCTCAAAGTGGACCCATCGAGGTCCACTGATTCCAATTATTTCCCTGATTTCCAAATACACAGTCAGAATGCAGTTGGCAGAACTGTAACATTTTTTTTAACCTGGAGAGTACCTGCCACCACAACACCAGTGCACAGATAGTAAATGAAAAAACGACTGGCCTTCTCAGGAAAATGATTAGTGCCACCCACAAAGACTTAAATGATGCCTCTCTGGTGGTCCCTATAACATCTCCACTGAATTCACCAGTCTGGCCTTTGCAAATCCAAATGGACCATGGAAGATGACCACATAAGCATAACCATAAGCATAACCAAGTAGCAGCCCCAGCTGCAAATACTGGGCCAAATGCAGTATCTTTACTAGAGATGATAACAATGCTCTTAAGTATGTGATGTGTTGTTATTCATTTGGTGAAAGTATCTTTTCAACATCGGAAAGGAGGATTCGAGGCAATTCACATTCGTGTAGGTCAAACAGCTGTATATATTCACAGACTTGCTCCAAGGATATGTTAGTTCTCCTGCTTTATGACATAATATAGTTGGAAGGAACCCTGCTATCTAAATGTTCCATAGAACATCACTTTGGTCCACTACGTTGATAATAGCATGTTAACATGACCAGAACAGCAAGCTGAAAGTAAGGCACATGCACTCCAGAAGGGGAATGAGAAATAAATTTCAAAAAGTTTATATTTTTAAGATTCAGTGGTATGGAACATGCCACAACATCTCAAACCTAAAGGAATGTTGATTGTACTTTGTACCTCCAAATACTAAGAGAACAGCCTATTTGTTAGGATCCTAAATTTGTCAGGATTCTTTGGGTTTTGAAGGCAACATATTCTGTACTTGAGAATACTCCTCTGATCTACTTTGGTGGAGAAGACAATGGCCAATTATTTTGAGTAGGGCCCAGAAAGAAAGAAAAGAAGAAAAGGAAAAGAAAAAGAAAGTAAAGAGGGAAGGAAAGAGAGAAGGAGGGGAGGGAATGGAATGGAATGGAATGGAATGGAATGGAATGGAATGGAATGGAATGGAATGGAATGGAATGGAATGGAATAAATCAATCTGCAATGGATCCTGGCTGTTTTACAACCCCATATTATCCATGGTACTAGGGAGAATGGTAATAGACAAAGAAGCCATGTGGAGTCTCTGGAAAGCCCCAACAGGAGAACTGAAATACAAACCCATAGGATTCTGAAACAAAGCCATGCCAACACTAACTACTAAACACTAACTACTAAAATCTGCTTCTTTCATGGTTGAGATGGTACATCTGACCTTGGGACATCAAGCCACCATGCATCCAGAAGAGTCCATCATGAGAACACCAAATCAGAAGGTCAGATAGGTTCAGCAGCATTCCATAATAAAATGAAAACAGTTCATCTGGGATTGGGTTGAATGGGTCCAGAGGCAACAAATAAGCTTGTCCAAATAGATGGCACAGTCTATCAAGTCACTTAACACCATTCCATCAATGCTTCCTCTGAAGTTCATATCCAATAAAGAAAAAGGCTGAGCTTAGATCATGAATGGGCCAGCTCAGTATGTAAGTACAAGCTAAAAATGGAGTGCTGCTAGACCTCAGCCCCATTCAAGGTTAGCCCTGAAAAGCAGTGATGAGGAGAAATCTTCTCAATAGACCGAGTTTCAGAGAGTACACCTGATTATCTATTTTGTGTGCAGAGAAAAAACTATATAAGGGTTCTTGGATAACGGTGAATAGCTTAGATGACTAATCAGGGACCAGAAAAAAAGCAAGACTGGAAGATCTGGGACAAGGAGTTCCAATAAAGACACAAGTGGGTGGACCTACTGGAGTGGGCTGACGGTGTGTGGACCTCGGTATTGCACAGTATGTGTACCACAGAACATCTGCCTCGAAAGAGGCTCTAAATAACCAAGTGACCAATGAATTGGCCATGAAATGTCAGGCAGCCTCTGTCCTCACCAACCCTACCCAAGCTATGGTGGCAGATACATAAGCTATTCATGTCCCCAACAGCATATTCTACTTTGACCCTGACTAATAAAGCTACTGCTCCTGCTGAGTGTCTGACCTCTCCATCTTTCAAAAAGACCACGAAAAGTTTGCTAATAAGGTAACTACATCAGACACCTTCTACCCTGTAAGTGTAGTAATTCACTCAAATGGGGTTCAGGTGTTCAGATATGGGTTTGCCTTTCCTGCCCAAAGTGCCTCAGCAAGGTACCACTTTACATGTACTGAGTGCTTGCTTTACCTACACGGAAAACCACAGAATGTACTTCTGACCAATGTACTTAGACCTCCTCTGGCGCCCTCCTTTGGAAGGCTAAGGCAGTAAGGACACCAGTCAATCATGGGATCCATTGATCCTAACACATACTATGACATCCAGATTCTTTCAGCCCCCAGCTTAGTGTCCCTTCTTTGCAAGCTGTCCACCTATCATTTTGGAAATAGGATACTCCTTCAGTTACTGGCTCTCATATGTTGCTGTGCTAGAGAGATAGAATACACAGGCCAGGAACCAAGGAATGGCCCACTAACTATGAGTGCCAGTTATCAACTTGGGAAATTCGTATCATACTGATGCTTCAGGCTCTATGGGTCTAGAGATCCTGATTCCCAAAACAGGGAATGCTGCATCAGGAACATATAAGCAAAGTGACAGCTACTGCCTCGGCACTTTGTGTTTCTTGTGCCAGAAAAGAATAATCATACTGGCAGGAGCAACTGACCCTGATCATTGTAAGGAGGTAAGATGGCTGCTACAAATGGGTAAGGAGCCCGTGTTTGACATTCAGGCTATCCACTGAAGTGTCTCTTGTTATTTGCAAGTCATGCTGCCACTATCGGGGGAATACATCATAAGGACATGGTGCTAAGGTGCACCTGCAGTGATGAGGGTCAGGGTTTATCTAGTAGATGAGTCACTTAGACCAATAAGAGGGTGGGGGCTGGGGTGGGGAGTGAGGGAGAAGAAGTTGATAAGTATCAATTACAGCCACAGGGTTACTGCAGTAGTCATGGACTAGCACTCCTCAAGTAAATTTTTAGAGAAATTGTGAACACAGAATTCTGGAGGACCTTTGCCTGAATGGAGTAAACGTATGTGTCAGAGGCAAATGGCTCCCAATGGTGCAAGGGATAGACTAGAGTACACATTATTGGCAACCCCTTTCCCAGGCCAGGGCACCCACTTTCCAGCTACTGTGAGTGTTGACTGCTAGGTGTTCACAGGTACCCCCATTAGTTAAAGAAATGCTCTCAAAGGATGACTGACATCTCACCCAGGAGGTTACCAGGGATATCTCTTAATAATCCCAGGATAACTCTTACACAATGAGGTAGCGGTGTATGGATAGAAGCAAAAACTCCAAGGAATGACTCATACTCAAGAGACCCACCGCCATGGTTAGACTTAACCTGAGACCACATCCTTGACTAGCGCTTCCATGTCCTGCTTCACTCATTCCCTGTTAATTTTTTTTTTTCCTTGAAAAGCACTTACTCAATAAAATACACATCCCTGAATTCCTGTCAGGTTCTGGACTTCAGGCTCTGTTTCTAGGCGACTTGTACTAAGATACTCTTCTCTTTTTAATTCTTATCATAAATTCTAATGAGCCAGACTTTTCAATCGCAAGGCAGCAAGAAGAAAGTAGACATATACATTAAATTTAATTAGGTGTCAAGATCTGACTTCTGGTCCTCAGCCCCTAGACTCCACATAAACTTAAAAAGGAAATGAGAGTCAGTCATCTTCCATCTTCTCACTTTTCAATGAGGGCAGAACCAAGGTGAGACCAAAATCCTACTTTAAGAATGGTTCTTTTGGACGCATGGTCTCCTTGCAGTGAGTTGACCTGTCACAGAGACCTTGGAGACCTACTGCCTCTTTCACTACCTTCCCCCTTGGTGAACTCTAAATTAGCACTTGGCAAATTATAGTTAATAAACATTAGTTGACAAAATAAAAAGTACTTGATAGCTGCCTTTGTTTAAAATAGATGCTTTTTAACCAGTCACAGGAAGAAAATTATGGTACTCAGTGTCCTAGAAAAAGACTCAGCAAAATTTCATACCTACATCAAAGTTCCAGATTTAAATTGGTTCTAGATTAAAATCAGAGGATAAAGCTAGGTTTTGTCTAAGATTGCACAATTCTCAGTAAAGGTGGAAAAAAAAAAAAACAAACAGAAAAGAAATCTGCACAAAAGAGGTTGTGGGGGGAAAAAAAGCCAGGTAACATTTCAAATGGTGTAGGTGACAGCAAATCAGGAAAAAGAGGAAAAGAAGCAAAGCAGTAAATGTTAAATTGAGAAAAAGCATCAAAAACATACCAAACTCTGATGTGAAGTGAAAATAACATTTATGTCACTTGATTTAATCAAATCCTTCTACTACTCTTGCTATAATGGAAACATATTTGGGGCCCAGTGTCTCAAGCCCATCAAAGGCAGGAAAATGACTATCAGACATCCTTGCAGAGGCTATGAACACCTTTCTGACTATGAATCTACTTGTTCTTTCTTGTATTTTGTTTTATTCTGCACACTGTATATTCAGATCCACATATCTAACTCCTCTTTCACTTAATTAACCATTATGTTTCCTTCTGACCAGCCTTATGTCACTAATGCCACTAATATCAGCATGCTAGCACATGACTGCCTGCCAGAGTAGAAATGTCTGATTTAGGAATAGAGTCTTAATCCAATCTAACTGGTAACCTTATAAAAGGAAATTTGGACATATGGAAAGATACCAGGGATGTGCATACACACACACACACACACACACACACACACACACACAGGAAAGACTACGAGGTCACAGCAAGAAAGCAGGCACCTACAATCCAAGCAAAGAGGCTTCTAAAGAAACCAAACCTGCTGATACCTTGATCTTGAACTTCTAGGCTCCAGAACTCTGAGAGAAAAAATGTCTGCTCTTTAACCTACCTAATCTGTGGTACTTTGTTATGGCAGCCCTGGTTAATTAATATAGATGGGTAAATGTCTTTATACATATTTTAACAACTTACATAACCTATGAAATTAAACATATGACAATCTGAAAGTAACCAATGCCATTTACGAACAGCAATTTCCTATGTTCATTGTGGAAATGTAATTAGTTTAACCTTTTAGGAAAGCAATTTAGCAATGATGGGAGTCTTAGAACAGTTGATACCCTTTGACCTGAGATTGGACTTCAAAGAATCTTTCAGAGTAAAATCTTGAATAGAAGATGTAATTAATAAAAGTAATTTTTATTATTTACTTAGTGTTCATTACTTGACAGGCCATGTTCTAAATACTTTATATATCTTTTACCACATTTAATTTTCATAAAATTCATTGTCACATTATTTTTCAGTTATGTTTCATTATAAACCCAAGGCATTTGCTATTAATATTTTGGTATATTTTCTTCAATTCTTTTTTCTATTTTTTTTTCCTATTTGTTGAACAGAACAAAAGCTAGCTCTGTGTTCTTTTTTCAATTGACCATAGGTGAAGGAAGTCAAAAAGCATTATTCTATCATCAATAGAATATGTAAATATAATGGAAGTCAATAGAAAACTAGGATCTTGCTTTATGTGCAAAATTTTATGAACTCAAATAAAATGAGATTAACCTCTATTTCTTTGAATACACGACTCTTGTACATTTTTTGGTTCTGTTTTTGTTTATTTTTCACTTCAATTATAGCTTCACTAGAAGTAATGTCAGTATAGGATAAGTACAAGACATAAAGCCATTTCTTCATGCCAATCTTCAAATGTCTACAGATGTATAATCAAGTGTAACCACAAATAGGACTCAAACAAATTTGGTAAAAGCAGTTTGAAGATTTTAAACAGATGCTAAGAGACTTCTGAGACATCCGAACCATCTGTAAGATCTGATGGAAGAAGACGTCTAGCTGATTGGGTTAACAAGGCTCACCTGCATTTCTGCAGCTAGAGGCAATGAGAGAGAGCACCATCGGGCTGTGGGAATGGAAAATCTTACTCTGAGTCACTTGCTTGCATCTTGCTGCCGATAATGAAGATTTACGTGGAGAACGAAAATTGTCAAGTCTAGTGTTTTCACCGTTTAACAATAAACATTCAAATAAAAGAGATAAGCCATAAACTACCACATATGAGACGGGGAAAAAAGTAAGGAAACATTCTTCAGAGCTGGTTTAAAAAGAGGGCAACAACTTCAGATGTGGAAACAAATTTTAGAGACCTGGCATGTATTGTTTCTGGAGATAAAAATCAAGAAGCCATTCATTCCTGATAGAGTTGTGTGTAGAAAGGGGGAAATTGTGGT